>NW_028145546.1:110000-365000 GCF_977016875.1 Pavona decussata
TATCCTCATCGCAGACACTTCGAAAATGCAAGGAAGCGGCCACCATTTTGTTGAAAACCGCTACTCGCTATCTATTCTCAGTCGTAGCCAATCAGAGAACGGCATTCGTGATAGAACACTAGTAGATTAATACTAATCTTGGATAGCAATATTGGATGCATGGCCAAAACTTCCAACATAAATGCATCCCACAAGAAATTTAGGAAAAATTGCTTCTTAGCTAAAAAATTGTTACCTCAATATATTTAGTGATAAGCTGTGATATTGGTTAGGGGTGTTACGGTCAAAATCAACTTCCAGTCGTAGCAAAATGACCAGGAACTGCTTGTGTCACCCACCTTTGCATTTTCTGACACTTCGTCCCACCAGGGAGTCACAAATTCATAGTCGCACTTTAGGATCCTTTGAAACATGGCTTGGTCACCGCGCTCATCATAGAAAGGTTCAAAACCACATAGTCTGCAAGGTATTAGGAAACTTTCAATCAAGTAGAAGGCAACTTCAAAGCTGCTATGGGCAGCTACTAAACCCCTTTTATGGGGTTAAGGCTAAAAGACCCAATAGTGACCAGCTTCAAAATTCTCCCTAAAATGTCACTTCTTTGTGAAACACATAGGTCACGAGAATATAGGAAATGATCACCAGAGATAAAATGCCTCAACATTTACACAAACTCCCCGAACTAATACCATAAGAAATGTAAGTAGACAAGTTAGGAGAATATGCATTTTGATATATAGAGGATAATATATGACCGTGCAGAGATACAAAATTTCTCTTTGAGTGTTGAAAACAATATTTTTCAAGATGAGAAGAGAAATTCCGTATCTCCAAGTGGCCATGTAATATTCTGTTTATTATATAAACACCAATGAAATACCAAATCATTGCAAAAGGCCATAGCAACGATGATCTTTTCACATGTGAAGATAACATGTTATTTTCACGTGTGAAAATATCATGTTTTCGTGTGACAGCTCACCTGGTATTTCATTGGTTTTTGTATAAATGCACCCCAGAAAGGATGGTCAAAAAGATGACAGCACTTTCTGTAACACTAAGACAACAATTCCTTTCTTGTGTTGTTGTCATCAGGATTCCCAGGCCCCTCCATGCACTATAACTATTAAACTATTATTAGGGAACCTAAGCAATGACAATGGCGACAGAAACAAAAAAAATATCATTTGAAAATAACACGTGAAAATAGGTTTAATTTATGCTACTTTACGATTATTTCAACTCATTCAACTGCAAACTACCCAGGAACCAAATTGATAGGCATACATGTGTTCAAGTTAAGAATGAGAATGACAATTTCACCGTCGCATACTTGTGTTCTCCACAAAACTTTGAATTTGGTCATTCCACATCATTGTTTTCAGAGGATATGGCAAAGAAATGTACCAAAATTTAAAACGCATGTGCAGATCGACTCTTTTTGCTCATTTAACCTATTGTTTTACAGCGTTGTGGTTGCTGTCGTCATTGTCGCAGCGTAAGTTCCCTCTCATGTATAGTGTACTTACAGTATATAAGCAATGACTCCCACTGCCCACATGTCGATTTGTGTGTCATAAGGTTTTGCCATCAACACTTCAGGAGCTACGAAGGGATGAAACAGTTGATTAAAAATCAAATTACTACACATAGTAAACTGATGTTATGCTTTGAGACTGGTGAATAAAAATTAGTTTATAGACTGAGGTAATGTTCAGTCAGGGAGGCAACGTGATCAAGTGGTTAGGGCGCCGGACTTGAAATCCGGAGGCCTCAGGCTCAAGTCCCGCTCTGACCACTAGCTGGAGTTGTTTCTCGGTAGCCCTGAGTTCAACTTGTCGGCCTCGCTTGAAAATAGCCAGTTGGGATTTTTACCATGTTATTTTCAATTTAAATTATTTCTTTGTGAAGTTTAATGCTTGGCCCCACTGCAAGCACTTGTGCCAAAAACACTGCCGAGGGCAAATAAAGGTTATTTATTTATTTACTTATTCAATTGTGAAACAGGCATATCAGCTCAGGGGTAGAGCATCCAAACTTCCTTTAGTAATCAGAAGGTCATAGGTTTGACTACTGTTGGGAGAACTCAGATTTTCTTTTTCCAAGCATGCCTGTGTCACTGACTAAAAAAATATACATCTATCAATAATAATAATAATAATAATAATAATAATAATAATAATAATAATCTTTATTTGTGCTTTTTTTCAAATTGTACATAGTTGATTCTTACAATCTTGTAGTGGTAATACATTTAATTAAATTAATTATTAGTTAAAATAATGTGCAAGCAAGGAACCTAAATGAACCATTTGGTTATCTTGTTAGCTCCCTGCCTAATTTAGATTCTAGATAGCAGGCAAAAAAGGCAAAAAAAAAAAAAAATGAAAAAGCAAAAGGAACGAAGAACTTATAAATTGTAAAATGTTAACTTATGTTACGAGGTCAGCATAAAAGAAAATTAGTTCATTTGTTGTTCTGCCAGTAAATAACATATAATTTGTTTCGGAAAAGCAGACACACTTTGTATGAGTTTTTTTTAAAGGAGTTGGAAGGTCTTTCCATCAAAGACAAGGTAGTTAAAAAAAGGCATGGTAGTTTAGCTTACCACAATATCCTGGTGTCCCACATACCGTGGCTGTGTTCTCGTCACCATACAGCATCTTTGACAACCCAAAATCTGCAATTTTCAATTCTGCATTTTCACTTTTGTTCTCGTACAGAAGATTTTCTGGCTTGAAAACACAAAGAGAAAAAACACATAAGCCAACAAAATAAGAAAAATGATTATGTTATTAACTTATATTAAGAACTGTAACACTTTGCACGAAGAAACTCAGGGTAATTACCAAATTTAATTAGAGCTGGCATTTTCTCTGAATGTCATAAAATCGACACCAAAATTGAAGAGCCTGGGGCATAACCAACCTATTATAATTATGGTGCATTTCAGATTGCTTAATTTTTTTTTTTTTTTTATAAAAAGCTATGATTATGGGCAAGATTTCCGTTTCCTGAAGGAATTCAAGGCCACCTGCAAAAACTCTAGTGAATCTGAGCTAAACAAAAAAAAAGCTACAGTATCTAAATTGCACATCAATGACGGGGCAAAACAAAGCAAAACCAAAGCAGATTTGATTAAAAAAAAAAAAAAACATCACATTTCCTTTCAAATTTGATCTAGTTTTGACACTAATTGAAAGCCACTCTACATGTATTCAATGATGTACTGAATACATCACTCATTGATTTTTTCAGATAAATCCTTGTAAACTCTTTCATGATGGAATCTTGAAGCTGGTGAAGCCATACTGGAAATGATAACTTTCTGATGATGGAAAGGTAACTAAATTTTCATTCTGATCAGACTGACCAGTTACAGAGGTCCATCGCTTTCAGCGGTGCATCCATCCCTTTTCAGGAAATGTTCCCCTGGTCAGTGGAGCTAGCTGTTCCATTTAATTTGCAACCAAAATTTCAGGAAGTTTTAGCTTACATTATGAACAAACCATTACATTCTGGTGCGTTTCATTAGAATTATATCATGTTCTATGTACATCACTTGTTGGAACACCAAGAAAGTACTAGTTATTGTTGTTTTCAAATGATTCGCTCAATTTTTGCAGGAATGTAGACTGGTGAAGAACACAAACTGGGTCAAACCGCCTGGATTAGACTTATATGAGGACGAGATGTAAAAATCAAAATTTTACTGCATGTTACCACCAAGTCAGCGCAGCCTACCTTAAGATCCCGATGAATGATTACAGGATGATGGTTATGTACATACTGAAAAGAAAAGAACACAAGTATACATGATGTTCAATTTAAGATCAATGAAGGGGCTGCAAGTGTTGATTAATAACCTTGGAAACCAAATTTCTCCACATTAAATATCCCTAATTTTGCATACAGACTGGTTATCTTTTTAAAAGCACAGTTTTCTATTTGAAGGCTTGGATTCTTTTAATCTGTTGAATTAGGTTAATTGTCACTTACTGTCTATTAAAATCTGAAACAATTCAAGCAAAGTATGAAATTATGACTCCTGTTGTTCTTTGTATAACTCGAAACAAATAGAGTCAACCGAGCATCCACAGCCATTCAATTTGGCAACAGCAATGTTCTTCCTTTGTACACCTGTTTACAACAACGGATAAGCCTGATCACTAATTAAGGTCTCAGAAGGCAGGGAACTGTCACAATAGCAAAGACATAGCCCGTGCTGGTTTTTGGACATAAAATTCAAGGAGTATTCACGTACTAAAAACTGAGTTTTCAAGGATCAGTATTCAAAACAAGTTTACTTTGTCTTGCACTACGTTTCGAAATGTTTTCATTGGTCCATAGCAACTTTAAAAAAGCTCCCCAGGATATAATCTGTCCCCGAGTTTGAAATCTGCACTCAATCCCTGAATTACTGTAATTTAATACAATCCTACATTATTTCCCATCCAAACAAAAATTGAAGGAGTTTTCATTATTTTCAAGGGCTTTTCAAGGACTTCAAGGAGTAGCACAAACCCTAAAGGATCTGAGACTGACATACTTACAACTTATATCATTCAGTTACTCCTGATCCTAGTATTATATACATTAACTAGATTGCAGGAGTTTTGAAATAATTATAGCAACAGGACTTACAGCTAAGGCATCACATATTTGTCTTAGGGCATGAGCAGCATCTCTTTCACTATAGTATCCTCTTTCTACAATTCTGTAATAAAATAATATATTAAAACAATGAACCTGTTATTGAGGAAATTTTCTGAGCCACAAGTTAAATTTTTGCACATGTACGTGTATTAGTAGGCAAAATGTCTATCAAGAATTTAATATTTAAATAAATCGCAAAGTGTGAATTTTAACAAAAAATGATAAGCCAATTGACCTATTGTAGCTAAAATGATCTTATTTATTCAAAAACTCGTTAATAACAATGACCTATCAAATGGTCGATAAAACATCACCTGCAGTGGTTTTATATCTGATAAAACCTCCTCCTTATTAGTATGCGGTGTTAAATGTTTATCTCATATGCTAATTTCCAACGTTCACAAAAGCATCATTGTTATGAACTCTCTTGACACACACTTTTCCAGGCATGTTTTTGAGGCCATTCAAAAAACTCACAGCATGTGTTTTATCAGGTCTAAAACCACTCGGCTGCGCCTCGTGGTTTTAAATCCCGGTAAAACACTGCTGCTCGTGTTTTAAACATTACCTAAAACTGACTCATTGTATAATGGTCTATAATGCAGTTCCAGAGTTTTGATTAGCTTAGTGGCCATGGTATATGAGCCATTATACCAAAAATATTGCAAGAGTAGGTGCGTCAGGGAGAAAAGAAAGATATCACTAAATCAGCAAGATTTAAAGATTTTTATGGTTGTAGAATAATAGTTATTGTCAAATAATTGCTCCTCCTCCTCCTCTTATCGGGACAAACCAGATTGAAAGCACGAGCCATCAACAAAATATTTCAAGGAGTACCCTGACCCCACACACTCCCATGACACCCCTCCCCCCCCCCCCCCTATGGATTTACAACAAACTATCAGAGTTAGCCCTGTCTTTTCTCCCTTGTGAATGTCGAAGATCTGTCAAAGATCAAAAAACACAGGACAGCTTAACAAAATAGCTTACACAGGAATTTGCTCACGTTGCACCCCAAAGAGTGCATATGGTAAACTGATGCTCATGGCATACATGTAGCAACATCGATTTTATTATTCACAATATCCCACTCCTCAAACAAAGAATTCAAGTTTAAAATAAAACTTGATACCTACCAAATTTTAATTGGATTAAAACACACAGTTTCTTCAGGCAAGCTGGCAGTCTGACAAGTTTTCTTAATTGCATTGTTGCAAATTATGATAATTTGGTGAAATAGTTGTCATAATAGTAAGTTACCTTTCAAACAGCTCTCCACCAGTGACTAACTCCAGCACCATGTTAATGTGTGTTGGTGTTTCAAAGATCTCATACAACTTTATCTTCAAAGTAAAAACAACATGGTCTACTGTGAGCTAATAATGAAGTGACTTAATTTCTATGTTGCATTTTTTGCAAACCAAAGGTGGACAGGGTCTCATGATCAATAACATGATTATAATTATATTTTATAAAAATACTTTTCAGTGAGTCACTCTTATTGGTTGCCAGCCTTGTGTTTCTACAATATTCCAAATACACCTGCCCCCTTCCCTTCAACCCCAAATATAAACCCCCCAAAATTCCAAATGCTAAAATCTTTCCACAAGATGCCCCCTCCCCACCTGAATAAAGAACCATTGTTAGTGTTAGCAGTAGCTTGGTGTTTCAAATTGATTTGATTGGCAAACATTCTTTCCAATAATACAGCCTCTCTAACTTTACATGCAATCCCCAACAAATGAGCCCCAATAAGTCACTTAACATTTGGCCCTGGGGAGCTTATATTCAGAATTTTACAGTACTGTATAGATTATCACTTTCCAGTTGTCTTTGTGGACAACTTGCTCTTTGAACAAGTGCTTGTTGACCAGTTGGCCCAGCAGATAGCACAGACTAAGGGCATTTTTTGTATGTAAACTTACAATATTGTGGTGTCTCATTTGAAGAAGGATGCCAATTTCAGTACTAATAATTTTTTGGTCCACCTATAGAAAAAGAAGGAATAAAAGTTAAAAAAAAATAATTCTGAGAGAAAATACAATAAAAATTCTAATTCATGTACTTAAGATGACATTTTCCTGTTTTAATAATAACACACTCACCAAATGCCTGGTTTGTAGGTTAATCAGCCTATATCTTTTAAGGCCAATCAACCGTTTTTACCTGTATTTTTAGATCTGCTGATCAGTTTATCAGATTAAATAAACATTTTGTTATCAGTATTAGTTTATCCTTGTCTGGCTAACTCAGGTTTCCAACACCTTTCTAAGAATAAGACAATCCAAGGAGATCAGATTTTGTATTGTTCTTATTGTGTCTAGAATTCAGATTTGCTCAGAGGTGGTCCTTTAGCTTCTTGCATATCAATCTCAATGCCTTTGGAAACTACCAATTGGGTATGAATGCTTGCCTTTGTTTTCTGTACATTCCCAAGGTAAAAGCTTCAGAAAATATCATGAAACCCCCCATGGATGTGATGTTTCAAAGACCCTGCCCCTACCCCTCTGGAAATTCCACTTCAGATTCATATGTTCCCTTAAATTTTGAGACCTCCTCATCCCCCCCTACACAACCTCTCTTATTACAAGGGATTTTTCCTAAGCTCCCATATCTTTTTGGAAATTTCATTTTAGGTATGCACTTAAACTTTTTGGCATTTCAGATACCCTCCCATGACCTGGAACTTCCAATCCCTTCTGCGTGTGTATGTGTGTGACGGTGTGTGTATGGGGGGGGGGGGGAGGTGAATATTTTGTGCAACTGCATGATACATAGATTAATATACAGTAAATTCTGCAAGTCCAAAAAATGCCCATACTCACCCCCCTGGATGTAAAAGTGATGGATATTTTGTGCAACTGCATGATACATAGATTAACATACAGTAAATTCTGCAAGTCCAAAAAATGTCCATACTCACCCCCCTGGATGTAAAAGTGATGGGGGCGGGGGGGGGGGGGGTCACTAAAAAGCCAATTTTCTATGCATTTGGGGGAAAGGATGGAGCTAAACTAGTGGCTGGCCAGGATTGTTTTGTAGAATTTTTTAAATCAGCAAGCATCAAAATATTTAGAATACTGCTTTCTTTAAAATTAAACAACATAAGCTGTAGAACTATAACTAAAAACACATGTAACTACATACTTTAAAGTTTTAAAAACTTAAAATTAATTATGATCCTTCGAATTATGTTGAATACCTTGATTTCATAATAAAAGTTATTAATCTTAATCTTCTTTGGTATTGATGGTATTCACTTCTGTACAAAAAAAATTGACCTTAGTGAACTTTGAAACTGTGATACAATGATATACAGGTATCACATCACTCAAACCTGGATTTATCTAGACTACATAGACATAATCCTCCCGACTTTTCTCTGTGGTAACACATTACAAGCTAAGTTCTTTGTGAACATAAAAGGCTTTCTTTCTTGTAAATTCTGTCACAAAAAGTGTCTTTGCGTGTTTCCAACTACATCATGTTCAAAGCCAGGATCTGTGAGCAAAGTTTCTGTGATGCAAATAATGACTTCTGCTCAGGTTGTCCAAACATCACTTCAGTCAATGTCAACACAAAAGCACAATAACACTTTATTTCATAATAGAAGAGACGATCACAAGCTTAATTGTCAACACAAACAGTCCTTCTCAAGCTAGCCTTCTCTCACGCAGATAATCATAATTTGCCTACTTATAATGTTTGTTTGCCTTGACCTTGTCTTCAAAATTGTGTCTTCAGTTTCAATGATTGTGTCTTCCATAAATACTCAATGTTTTGATTATTTCGACTCTCAATAACATTTATTTTATTCAGCCCATTTTTAGGGTCCTAATCTGCTTTCAAAGAATGGAGGTTGTATATATGACTATTATAAGCAAATAGAGCTACGGCTGAATCTCACAGTTATTAGTCACTTTTTCATTACAGGGATACTGATGCACAGTATGTGTCTATTTTTATCTCAAGTAACCCTAAATCACATTTTTTAGCTATTTGAGTTACATTTTTTGCATAAGATTGATCAATAAAAGATGATGATGACGATGATGATGATGATGATGATGATGATGATGATAATATGATGATGATGATGATGATTGATATAATCATCCCATGGTAGTAAAGTGCCAAATCCTAGAGTAATAGTACCACTACCACTACTACTACACGTAATACTGCTACTGCTACTTCTATTGTTGTTGTTGTTATTATTATTATCATCATCATCATCATCATTATCATTATCGTTATTATTTCTTTGTGACACAGGTTCAGCCCTTGGAAAAGTTATCCAGTCAAATCTCATTCCAAGAAGACCTCAGACTCCCAGCATGTTTCGAAGTATGAGAGCACATCCAGGGAGAGCAGATTTTGCATTAGTTGTTGTTATTCTGTCTCAAATTACGATTTGCTCCAAGTCACCCTATAAATTTAATTTTTCAGACAACCATAATTAATTTTAATTTCAAGGTTAATATAGAGACTTGAAAGTCAGAC
Organism: Pavona decussata; assembly: GCF_977016875.1. Lineage (NCBI taxonomy): Eukaryota > Metazoa > Cnidaria > Anthozoa > Scleractinia > Agariciidae > Pavona > Pavona decussata. Next base: position 119,160 of record NW_028145546.1, read on the forward strand.
AGAATTTTGCATGAAGTGATCACCAGCGTAATATCCCTGATGCCTCTTTAAGTTAATTGCTACAGTGCAATGCCTGGGTCCATTTTTGAATAGATCTTCAAGTTCCTTAGTGCTATTGTTATGAGTCAAAGAATTACATGATCGCATGAATGGTAATTGATAATGTTTAAATGCATGAAAAAATACACTTATTGAATAAAATTTAAAATGGTAATGCTTTCATTTTGGACTAAAATCTTGACACACATACAGGCAGAACTGATTTATTTTAACTAATATGGAGAAAGCTGGCATTAAACTAGTATATAAGTGATAGATGGCAAATTTACATGTAAATATACAAATTATCCCATAGGGTGATTTACGTGATTAAACCTCCTGAATATTTCAATAACCTCTAATGGATGAAATTTAACTTTCAAAAACAAAGTCCTTGCAAGTGTGTATAATATCTCCAACTGTAAAGAGCTAACCGGAAGAAAATGCATTAAAATAGTATACCATGTACTACTGAAAAACCTTACAATATAACAAATTGAATATCAGACAAAAATCTGTCATGTTTCTGACAGCCTACTATTTATCACCGCTTTACTTAATTTAAGTGACCAAGGTTTCGTCCTAATATTTATTTATTTATTTATTTATTTATTTATTTATTTATTTATTTATTATTTTTTTATTTATTTATCGTGCAGATAAAACAGAAATGTTGCATTATTTTTTGTGGCGTCTTCATCACTGAAGCCGAAAGTTATTAAAATGCCTAATTATATGCAGTATTGTCGGTGTTTTTACTGTTCAACGGATCAACAAACTCAAGCAGTTTGAACAGCATTTAATTAACAAAATAATATAAGCTCAAAAGCAGAAACAAAAGTCACTTCAACCGGTGGCGTACTGGATTATAGTTTGTAAACGGCCTTTGTATCGTCGTGTATACACTACAGCGACTTCATAAACAATTCCTGTAAACTCTATTGTGCCTTTGCGAAAATTAAAGCAATTACTTTGAAACTTGTATGAACGAGTTTACCCGCTCTCAAATCACTCAATTAACTTCTGCTTCGCAAGCAGGATTTTTTAAAGATAAAAATTAACGGGAGTTTATTTTTCATAATTTGTCTAGACATTTTTTTTTTTTTTTGGTTCCATTGGAAACGCGTATTAAAGGTTGTTTGTTTCGGCGGACAAGCTACACGATCGAATAAATGGCACTTGGGCGAAATTACATTACATCTTCTTAACTGGAAACATTAGGACGAACGCAATTTAAATACCGTGTGTTACAAAGCAACTGCCATAACTACGGCGTTTATTTCCCTGCTGATTTGCACAATGACAGTTCTGTAACCAAAATCGTGTTACCAAGAAGACCGGTGAATGTATGTAGCAACGAAAGAAACAACAGGAAGTCAGCTTCGATCGAACGAAATCAAGCCGACAAATTACTTACTGCTTTCAAAATGTAACTTAAAAAGTGCAAAACGAAACGTTCGCGTTTCACTTACAGTTTTGGTTATCATCTTTACCGCGAAATCTTTCCCGGTGCCTTTGTGCTTGGCATGTTTGACCACGGATGATGCTCCCCTGAAAGACAGTAAAAGGACATTCGAACAGTCGATTTACATCACACTTAAACATTGCAAACTAAGCCTATACTCTGCAAAGTTAGGCAACCACATGCAATGAGTAGCTTTATCAAAGCCATCGACAGGAATTAGACAACTGCAGTAACCGCACAAGTCGACCGCACTGATGCATCGCTTGATTCGATTCAGACCAACCTTCCAAGTTCCCCAGCTGCAACGCTATATGAATCATTGATGTCGCCTTTTCGGGAGTAACTGAACAGGTTTTTCGCCATGTTTCGTTGCGAATGATACGAGCCCGGTAGCGATAGCTGCCGCAAACAAAGCCCTTCTACTGTCTATCGACTATCACTCAGAGCGAACTCTTTGGAATAAATTATCGATTACCCACGATTCAGCTGCCACAAATTGATCAAAAGTTCGAGATCAACAATGTGGTGACGTCACGCGTTCTTCCGGGATTCGCATTGATGGGATCATAGCTCGCAGCAATTTCGCAATGGCGTTTGATCTTTCGATGAAGTTTAACGATACTAAAGAACTCTTCGTTCCTGTTTAGTTAACAAAAACTTCAATTAGGTTTTCTTTTCTCTTATGAGGAATTAAAAATATTTTGAGATCAAGTTGTTCTGTCTTTTTTTCAGCTCCGAGAGTTCACATTGCCAAGCGGGCGACTATGATGTGCCTTTTCTCAAGGTAACTATTGGGAAAAGTAAATATTTACCAAAATATCGGCAAGCCAAAGCCTAGTGATGTAATCAGCAACACATACAAAAAGGAAATGAACTTTTTCAAAAAGACGCTTGGGCCTTTAGAAACTTTTGTATACTTCAGTCCACTGTGCCAGCCTGGTTATTTTAAAAATTAAGTTCCGTATATTTTTAACATAGAAAATGACAGAGGAAAAAAAACAAAGAGAAAAATCCTGGATACAATCATTTATCACATTCATATTTTATATTAATTGCTTTAATCATGCAAATTTAACTGTCGACGTCTTAACATCAGACAGTCGAAAGCTTGCCTTATAAAATAAATTTTAGCCAGCCCAGAGAATGTTTTTGAATTGCAAACAGTACTCCAATGTAAAACAAAAAAACTTTTTGTTTTTATAATTTCCGTTTTGAAGTTAAGGAACTGTACCACCTATAAACCTATATTAACAGTCATTTATTCGGCTGAAACACTAAAAATTCCTGAAACCTAATTTTCCGTCAATGCAATTAATTTTAAACCGGTTGCAATATCGTTTGACAAGAAAATAATATTTCATAAGCCTTTCCTTTTTTTTTTCTTTGTGAGAATTCAATGGGATGTATCCATCTCTTTGTCTTTAGGGTTCAAAAAACAAGGGTCAGCGCTCAATATCAAACGGATATTTTCAAAACAAAAAAAGTTTTGTTACGCTTTCTGATGCTGACAACGCTTGTCAAACCATTACGCAGCATTTTTTGTGATTGCGCCGATCAAACTGGATCTTCAACATCCGGCCGCGGGCAAACCCCCTGGCTTTTGAAAATTGGCGTGTTCAAATTCCCGCCCCGCGGGCCATAAGGCCGTTCAAATGCCTTACTGTAGCGCCGAATTTGACGATCAAATCCACCTCCCCAAAAACAAAATAATGTTCCATTTTTTTGGAATACACTATTTGGAAAGTGGTTCATTCCCAGGTTGGTTACTCGGGTATAAACGTGACGGGGGGAAGGAGGGGGGGGGGGGGGGGGGTCCGACGGAGCCTAATATTTTGCACCCAAAAAAAATACGAGGACCTTATATTGTGCACCCAAAAAAACACAAGACTGGACATTTTAGACCCAAAAAAATACATAAAAAAATACGCGCAGATTTTTCAGACCCAAAAAAATACACGGTTAAATCTTTAACCCAAAAAAATACAGGAGTTGAAAATTTTGGACCCCAAAAAATACGTCGGACCCCCCCGTCACGTTTATACCTGAGTAACCCACCTGGGGGTTCATTCACATATACATTCAATCAAATTTAAAAAACATGCCCAATTTAGTCAATTTGTAGCATGCGCTCGCAGTAATCCCCGGTAATTTCCGGGGGTTATATCCCGTCTGCGGCGCAGGCTACCAATTTGGTTAGCCAGTCGCACACAAAATGACATTTCCCCCCATGAACTCAACCATAGATAAGGAATCACGTGCATTCCACCAGACAAGAATTCGAAGAAAGGTGTAAACCTGACATTTTAGGTTCAAACTCCCCACCCCACCCACGTAATTAAAGGTCAAATCTACTACTCTATCTACTCCCCGGCACGTATGAAAATAAGGCTTTATTCAATCTGATCAATGTAAACATCGATACCATGAACAGGAGGTTATCCCTATCGAGGGTATCCCCTTTTAAATCAAAGCAATTCAAATCAACTCAACTAAACACAACACAAATCAAATCAAATCAAATGTTAGTTTTTGAGGAGAGGGGAAAACCGGAGTACCCGGAGAAAAACTAGTCTCCGAGCAGAATAGAGAACCAACAAACTCAGCACACTTATGATGCCGAGTCTGGGAATCGAACCCGGGCCACATTGGTGGAAGGCGAGTGCTCTCACCACTGCGCCAACCCTGCTCCCCTAAAAATGGTTAAGGCGGGGGTACACCCGAATTTGAGTGAAATTTGAAGAGGTTTTAAGAATGGATAGAAGAAAGAAAATGATTTTTGGAACACTAACAGACAGTTGATACCCACGCAAGAGCACCCCGGGTTTCTAGTGGACTAACTTGGTATCCGTCTATTAATTATTAACTACAAATTCTAATTTTAAAACTTCACTAAATCTTCAATATTTCTTATTTCTCTAAATTTTACTACTCTTTTGAGAAAAACTTTCTCCTCCTAAATATACCTTAAAATCACCCAAAATTTACAAAACACCCCAAAAAAATGATTTGTGTAGTGAGCATAGGGTTTTTGTATTGCTTGAAACGCGAACGAGATATTTCCGTTGAACCGATTTTAAGCGGCGTGAAAACGGCTTTCAAGTAGACAAAATATTAACGGCAGACTGATCCCAACGGCGGAGGTGACGAGCTTGATAGAACAAACAACAAAAGCTAGAATAACTGAAATATATAATAGTTTTTTAGTTATTGTTTTCAGGTAGACCCCCGCCTTAAATGCCAAACTTGTTCCTAGATCTTCTTCCTTTTAAAATTGGGAGGGAAAAAAGCCCTGGGAACGAGGTTGGTCAAATGCTAGGGGGGGGGGGGGGGGTACGGGTATACCTGGGAGCCGGGGGATGTTGAAGGTTCGAAAAATTAATCGCCGCATTAGGGGCCGGAAAGTCTGCTAAGCGGATTATTGGCCAGAGCATTTGCAAGATCCTGAGCGCACACTTCCCGACCATCCCAGCGTGTTTCCGCTTGAGGGACCACAGTTTTGGTGTGCTTTACGACACTGTTCTTCTCACATTCGATCGTCAAAAGTGTAGGTAAAATGACAAGCCAGAGCAGGAAGCGACAAAGTGCCCGGGAAGAAAGCAGAACATCGTATCTGTAAAAAACGACGTTCACATCGGTGCCCACGTGTGAACACCCCTCACCTCATTTGTACGAAAAAAATTCTTCTTCCTCTGATCGATGCAAAAACTTGCAATAGGTGTCTTTCTTGATCTTTCGCAGTTGAATGTAATATCCTTGTGGACAGTCTTGGATATTATGGAAGTTGTGGTCTTGCGTCAGGGTGAATTCGAAAGTAATCTTACTAACAGAGTACAATTTGTTGAATTTAACGGCCATTCTTCTTCTAATCACAGCATTAACTGCGTATCCAAAGTTATTGACCTGGTATTACTCATGTTGCAGATGATTCAAATCTGTTTCTATGTCACAAAGACCCAGACGTTTTAGTTAATCAGGTTAATACTTTGCCTCTGAGCTTGAAAAATTATCACACTGGTTTAAAGCAAATGAGCTCTCCCTGAAGTTAACTGAAAAGACTAAATTCATGTTATTTTAAACCAAGACAAAAAAGGCAGGATCTTAACTTGCAGGGCCCAGTTGCTTGAAGCATGGTTAGCGCTAACCCGGGTTAAATGCCATGTCAACCTATAGGTTTTAATACCTCTTAACCAATGGTTAGCGCTAAACATGCTTCAAGCAACTCAGCCCAGGCCTATATAAATTAGCAAGAAATCGAATAATTAAGTCAAAGAGACGATCTTTTCAGGTGTCTTCCTTGACGAAAATTTGTCTTGGAAGGCTCACATTTCTCATGTAGCAAACAAAATTTCAAAATCGATTGGAATAAGCTGTAGATCAAGTTTTCTTCTCTCAAAAATTAGCCTCAAGAGCCTGTACTGTTCAATGATTTATCCTTAACTCTATTACTGTAACTGTAACACTGTTTGGGGTTCAACGTGTACAACTCCGTCGCGCGTCTTGTGATTTTACAAAAAGGAGTCGTTAGAATTTTATAAGTCAATTTTGATGCCCCTTCAGACCCTATCTTAAAGGAACTTCATACACTTAAATTCGATGACATCCATTCTTTAGAAGTAGGTAAATTTATGTACTCCTATAAAAATTCTCTTCTACCCAGTAAGTTTAAAAATGCATTCCTCCTTAATAATCAAACTCATTCCTACAACACAAGAATTGCTCATGCTTTTAACTTGCCTTTTTGTAGAACCAACGCCAGACAATTTTCTGTATCCTATCAAGGACCTAAGTACTTTAATTCTTTACATAAAGACATTCGTAACTCAGTATCTCTTTCCTCCTTTAAATCTAGCCTTAAACAATATACCTACAGTAAGTACTAGACGGTATCTCTATTTTTGAAATCGCATGGTATTTTTTTTTCTCAAATGTTTATTAATTGTTTCCCGTCTATTATTTTCAACTGTAATTGTATCAACCATCTCACAGCCTTCCAAAATTTTATGTAACAACTCTGTAATATAATGAGGAAGCCTTATTCGGCTATAAGCCCTATGGTTTCTCCTAAGGCTTCCTCACCACTTTCTCTGTAATATATATTTTTTGTACTCATATTTTGTTTTGTGTGTGTGTGGTTTTTTTTTTGTAACGTGCGTGGTGGTGAAATAAATAAATAAATAAATAAATAAATAAATAAATAAAAAATAAACAAACTTACGTTCGTCACGCAACAACTGTGGAGGAAATCGTTGCGTGACAATCTCATCATGTGTCTCCTGGCATGTGAATCGAATCGCCCACCCCTAGGAAATCTAGGTGTTAGGGGCGTCAGCCAACGCAACAAAATTAACAGCAGGTCTAAGACATTGTACATTGGCTTCAAGGTAAGGAAAAAAAAGTATCACAGCAACAATTTCAGTCTGGGTCAGTCTAAACTAGTCAGCCACATCGGGTATCAGTTAGCCGCTACGAGCATATCCTTATTTTTCTTAGGGATAGTATAGTAAAACAAGTGAACCACGAAAACAAGTATAGCAATCTGAAACATAAGTAATCCCGGAAATAAGCCGTTTAGGCGAATTTTTGTAGCACGTTGTAAAGATGGAATGGACTGGATTTATAAAACATGGAGTGGATTTGTAAAACATCACTGGTACGAGAACAAGCAAATATCAAAAAAAAAAAAAACAGAAAGAAAAAATTGCTTGACTATTTATCTATCATATCAATTGTTGCCCTCTCCTATTTCGCACTACATCTCTTGATTTGTCCCGCGTTTATTATGAAACATGGCGGGGAAGGAAGGTACTTTTCAAGGACGGAGTCATTCCTTTCCATTCTCCGTTAATAAAAGTTATTTTATTTCACTCCAGTTTTACATCATCAATGAAGCAAAATACAGTTCTTCGATTTACATGACATGTTTTTGATACGAACAACACGGGGGCAGCCACGGTGTACTTTTTTGTATGAGTTAGTATGAGTTAGTATGAGTTTTCATCACTTTCTGAACGAAATAAAAGAGTGAGTAGTTGTTAACGTATACAATTGTATCAGCTATGTTTTAGAAAATCCATGTTTACCAATTCTCTGTTTTTACAAATCCACTCCATATTTTGCAAATCCAGCACAGTCAACACAAGTCTCCTGCAGCCGTTGTTAGGGTCGTCACGCAACACTTCTCATTTCAAGCGTTGCGTGACGACCCTAACAACGGCTACGAAAAAGACTAGGTCCAATATGCCGATCAGTTGTTCACACAATCTCGTACCCAGAGTCTTCAGGCTTTTTGGTCAGCGGGGCAACGCCGGGAAGACTCTGGGGACATCAAATTTTATTACCGCAGGATTTCTGCGGTAAAACAATGGAAATCGTTACGGAACAGCCAATCAAAAAAATTGAATTTTTTCGATGTCCCCAGAGTCTTCCCGGCGTTGCCCCGCTGACCAAAAAGCCTGAAGACTCTGGGTACGAGATTGTTGTTCACATGTTTTGTCTAGCATAACCCCTCGCATAACCATAGTTGGTAGCCTGGGGGCTATGGCAAAACTAGTCTCCATAAATTGAAAGAGATTGGCAAACTTAGATTTTCTGAAAATTTGAGGTCGGCATGTACATGTCAAGATTTTTGAAAGAATACAAAATATGGACGGCAGAAAATTCCTAACGGCGGAGGTGACGAAAATTAAACAAAAAGACTAGAATAACTAAAATATATTTTACAACAAATTAGCCCAACAAATGTATGGCCAGTGGGCAACTCTTTTCTTTGTATATTTAATTGTTTTTTAAAGCTAATATACATAATAGGCAATATATACTTTTGAATATTCACTCTGATAAGATTTTCAGGAGTTGCTTGATGTTTGCTATGCTTACGAGGCAAAAGGTAAACATCTCCGTCTCAATCCCGTGGGAGGGAGGCGTGAGTATGGGAAGGACCTGGGACCAAGATCGTGTTGGAGAAGAAATGTTTGAGGCGTGACTGTGGTGTCGTCGCGTTTAAACAATTTTAAATGATTTATCACTGACTCGCACTTCTTTGGTTTGCCTTTACAATGGACGACACTCTGAGTCAGTTCATTTCAAAAACTGGAACAGATCCCAGCTTAGCGAGAGATCTCCTTGAAAGCACCAAATGGGACGTCGAGGAAGCGCTTAGAGCATTTGAGACTCTGTCTTTGGGATCATCTGCTGGCAAACACAACGAAAACCCGAACCGCTCTAAACCTTCTACAAGCGGAAAAGCCCGGAGAGGACTTTCAATGGTCAATGCAGACATTGTAGGGGAAGCTAGGCATAAAGTTATTGAGGACAAAATACCAGGCACTGATGACAGCTATGAAAGATTTGAGGAAATGTCTGACTTCACATTTGTTCTGCCGGATTTGTCCAACTACTCCGAAGACTTGAGCGATTTTCTTAGAAGGGATTTGATCGAAACTTCAGCTCTTGTCGCTCTAGAACAAGCAGGTAAAGTAAACTGAAAACGAGAAAACAGTTTTGCTGTGCTACTGACAGAACGGTTGCCAAACGTTACATGAAGTCTTGAAGAATTTGCACAAACGAGAGACGCGACGTTCTTTCATATAAGCTTAAATATAAGCTTATTCTTTCTTATGTTATCGATCCGACGCTAGTCTTTACTTTCACTGCAATTATGTTATTTAGGCAATCTTGCTTTAACCACTATATTTTAAATGGAGTAGTAAAGTCATTTGAGCAAAACGTAACCTGTAATTATAGCAGTTGTTGTGCTATTATATTCTGCTTCGTGGAGCAATTTTGCTTGCATGGCTTATCACAGAAAATTTTATTCATGAATTTCATTATGGAAACCATAGGCTTGCCCAAAGTTCTTTTCACAATTCGTTTATTTTCGTCTTTATGTCGGTTTTTAAAGGTAATTTTTTGTTGGAAGGCATGTTTTAAAATATCCAAACAAAGAAATTTTTTATTCAATAAAATCGATGACAAAGAAGTTTCAAGTCGAGAATCTGTTAGAAACAGCAGGCTGTTTCCCCTCCAGGGAGATCTAGGGACATATCCACTTTGCTGTGTTTCCTTGATTCTGAGCACCGACATGACTTATCTTGAATGGGTTTGAATATTTAGATCCAGTTTTTCTTTTTAATTGAGCTAATGCATCAGTCCGGGATCAGTCAATTGCGGCAGTTTCATCCCTCCCACCAGCTGTTAACTAAACAATTTTCAATGTTGTCCATTCACTGCCTCGTGGTTTTCACCTCTTAATACTGTCGCTTCATTTCAATGATAAGTTTTCAATAGCTGTAAAGTTTTGATTAACTACATCTGCGGAGGACATGAATAAGACAAATATTTTCACAGACCACTGATTAGAATAAAAGTAAGCCCAGAAAAAAAATCAACATCTTTTTAAACTGCACCACCCATGCCATGGGCCATTTGCAAGTTTATTCTCAAAAAAGCCCCTGCCTGGGGGTGGGGAGGTGATGGGCACTCTTGAAATTGACAGATGCATAACATCAACTTTTCCTTGCTTTAAACAGAAGACAGATTGATGTACAATGGGCGATTCCAGAAAATATCCATACCATACCACGCACGGCTTTTAGGATTTCCGAAGGGGCGGGGGGGTTCACGATTATCGAATTCTGAGGGCATGGGGGGCATTTACGATTGGATATCCGAAGGCACTGGTGAATTCCACAGGTGGGATTTCTGGAGTAGAAAGTGTAGAGTGAGTTCCTTGAAAATGCTATCATAGTGGACTTTTGTAGTTCATAAATAAAATTATCCACAAACGTATGACCATGGAAGCAGAAGACAAGCATCGATAGATCATGATACATTTCATGTACACTACATGAGGCATATGGGTTGAGAACACTTTTCGTGCACACTACATGATGTATAAAAGGACGCAACAAGACTCGACTGCTGAAAGATTTTAACTGTCTAAATTTGAGCTATTCTTCTTTGTAAACGTCAAAACAGCACAAGAAAACAAAGAGGAGTAAGACTGCCGTAAATGGTGTTTACTATTATAGCCAAATTCGGACTTAAAAAGACGTTTTCACAGCCTGGCCACTAGCGGTAGGTTTTTCTTGTCGCTGAAGAGTAAAGCTTGTCGCCTAGTGCCGCTAGATCACATGCAGCCCTGAGGAGGCATAAATTCATGTTCGTTTGTTCATATAGGCGTTGCTAAGTCGAAAATGTACTTCCCAGAAAAACCGGTAAATCTGAAGGGGAGGGGGGGTTCACGATTATGGAATTCTGAGGGCATGGGGGGGGGGGGTAACGCATTTTGGAATTTCCGAAGGCAAGGGAGGGTTAAAACATGGGAGCCGTCCGTTGTTGGGTATGGATATTTTCTGGAATTGCCCAATTCATAATCGTGCCCATCCACACATACCCATTTTCATTAGAAAATTCAAAAAAATTTCGGTTTTGCCTGCCATCCACATGCATCTGATAAAGTGGTTACTGAATAAGAAACTTTTATAAAGCAATGGGCATAGAATTTAACCTTGGGAAGCTGCCATTGTTTTTGAAAAGTTCTGTTTTCAGGTGTACACACAAGAACATGAATACAGCGTTTTAAAAATTTCCATTCTGGAGAGCATTTTTTGACCGGATGTGTGTGGACAGAAGGCCAATCAGCAAAAACTGTTTTGTTTTTTTATTTTACTTCAAATGAAAACAGAGATGTGTGGATAGGGCTTCAGTGAAACCCTGATATAATTAAGTGCCAAGAGACCGGTAAATGGGGATTTGTTATTAACATATAAATGCCGTCATAATTAAGTAAATGACCCAAATGTCTGTTTCATCAGGGCTTGATTGTCCTTGATGTCAGTATTCCTTCAAGAGATATTTCTTTTATGTGTTCCCAGGGCGCTTGAACTGGTGGTCTGATATGGGTGTCTGCCGGCGCCTTCTTCCCTTAGCAACCGTGGGTGATGGTAACTGCTTGTTACATGCGGCTTCGCTTGGAATGTGGGGCTACCATGATCGCCTGCTGACACTGCGCAAGGCTTTATATCGTACACTTACAAGCCACTTGGCCAAGGGAGCTATCAAACGGCGCTGGAGATTTGAGCAGTGGCAGAAGAACATCAAAGCAGGAGGACTGTTGTACTCTGAAGAAGAGTGGGAGAAAGAGTGGCACGAGGTGTTACGCATAGCATCAACACAGCGTAGAGATCATCAACAGGCAACAGCAGAAAACAGTAAAGGAGGAGAAAGCATTTCAACCCTTGCGTCTATAGCTGAGAAAGATGCTGAAACCACGTTTGACAAATCAGTAAAAGAGGAACCTAGTTCAACTACAGAAGATCAAGAAGCTGAAAAGAAAGCTGATGTTACACCTGAAAACATGGCATCTGTACACTCTGAATTAACAGACAAAGAACCTGATGAAACAGAAGTAGGAGGTGCTTTTGAAAGCTTGGAAGATATTCATGTGTTTGTCCTTGCACATGTTCTGAGACGCCCAATTATTATCATAGCAGACCAGTTTTTGTATGGATTTGGAGGGGAAGCAATTGCACCAATTCCGTTTGGAGGGACCTACCTACCACTGGAATGTGACCCAAGCACTTGCTTCAAGAGTCCCTTGGTTCTTGCTTTTGATTCTGCACACTTCTCTCCTTTGGTTCCTTCGGATGAAAAGGGTGAAGGGAAGACTAATTGTTTGAAGGCTGCTGTGCCACTAGTTGGTCCAAACCATGACCTGCTGCCGCTACAATTTGCTGTTGATCCTGGAGAAGAGTTTTTGTGGAGCAGCCTGGATGATGATCCTGGCAGTGCTGACCAGTTGGTTCTGAGCATGGATAAGAAACTGGAGCTGCTGAAGAAATACTTGAGAGTGGAGACATCAAAACTGCCAAGCAGTAGCAAGAAAACTACTTCTGAGGATAGCAAACTGGCTGCAAAATCCACAGAAATTGGCAGTGATACGGGAAACAAACCAGAGAAAAAATCACCTGTGAAATCTCCAGAAAAGAAGGAGAAGTCATGGATTGCTACGCAGATTATGAAAGTGGGAACTATTGCAGGTGTAGTGGGTGGTGTTGTCCACAACAATGTCTACATCGCAAAACTTCAGACTGACAAGAAACCAGACTACTATGACAAGATGATAGAGAATTATCTTGAGTCAGCTAAACTTCGTTTTGAGGAAGAAAAAAATGCCCAAGCTAATGCGGCCAAGGGCACACGTAGTTCAGATGAGAGACCACAACCCTGTATTACGTCAGGTTGTCAAATGTATGGAACTTCAACTACAAACTATCTTTGTTCGGGTTGTTTCAAAACTCAGAAATCATACAGTGAGAAAGGCAGTTATCTTGATGGTGCGGCATCAACCAGTGGAAGAGGACCAACATCTAATTACGATAACAGCAGAGTGCACAGTTATTTGCCACCTCCTTCATACTCTGCTTGTGTTCCTTATGGTTACTTTGCAGATAACTCCAGAACACAAGGACACTACAACTCATCTGTAGAGCAAAGGAGTGCGGCCGGACGTTCTCAGCCAGCAAATGCGTCCTCACCATCAGGGACTACTCAGTCAAGTAAGGAAACTGACAGTGCGCTGCCGTCATACAGTGATGTCATGCAACTGGGTAGGACTACTCCATCTAGCACAACTTCTGGAGATGCAGTAAAACCTGATTCAATACAGGGTCAGAGCACTTCTGGACAGTCTGTGAAGTGTATTTCTGATAGCTGTCAGTTTTTTGGCAGCCCAGGAAACAAGGGATACTGTTCTGCTTGCTATAGAAATTATCAGAAGTCCCTGAAGTATGTGGTGGAAGAAAACGAAAAATCAAAGTCAAAAGTTGTTTAAGAAGCCTTCATTGTCACCCCAGTTTTACCAATACATCATTCAGGTCCGTTTCAAGTTTTTGTTTCTTTTCTTCGGCAACTCGCAATGAGAATTCTCAAAAGTCGGAAGTTAATCCCATATTTTTTGCTGCAAACACTGCAGTGTGTTGTGAGTGTTTATGCTTTGTTCAGCCAGGTTCCCTCTGCCAGTATGCCTGCAATCTACATCAGTGGTAATACGCTACCACTGACAAGACCAGAATAGGGGCCCTTTCCATTTGTCAAAGATAGCCTGCCAGACTGGTCAATTCATAAATGCAATGTACCAATTTGAAGGATAAGTTTGATTCTTAGCTAGTCCTTCAATTTTCTTCAAAATAGCATGTACCATTTTTGGAGTGATTGTTTTCCTAGATTTTGCAGCACCATCCCTTCAGAATGAGCCATTTGATCTACAGACTGGCCAGTTCCAGCAAATAGAAAGCACTCTAGGATTACATTAAATGTAATCATATTCTTGTCTTGCTCAGTGGTGGTAGATTACAAATTCTGTAGAAATCTGACAAATCCACTATCAGTTGTGTGTCAAGTCTGTGCCACAGTTGAACTTTTAGTGATGCAACCGTCAAATTTATGAGTGGTTATTAAGTGATTGTCTCTGTCAGTTTAGGCCCCCGGTTGGGAATTCATGCTTTAATGAAATCTGGTCACCAGTGTGCCAAAATTGTAGTCACTATGACAGCTCAAATAATCACAGTCTAGAGGGTTGCATTATGATGCTCGAAGAACCAACCACTGGCATTCCTGCAAAGTTGAATACAACTCAGTTCAGTTTTTTGATGTTCTGCTCAGTTGGTGCTAACCTTTCCCTCGTGACAGGACAGAACACCAGGTAGTGTAATTTTGTGTTACTATGGTGCGCACATGTTTGTGGCATATAGGTACCAGGGCCAGATTTCATAAAGCATTTTAAAATAAGTGAGAGTTTTCTGCAACCAGTCTCTGCATTCTGAAGGATTTTTTTGAGTGCTATTGGATCAGTCAGCTGAAGGTTGTTTACTGAGGATGGCAAACACAAACGGAGTGCAAGAATCATTTGGAAGGCAGTGAACATCTGCAGAAAATTCCCACTTACAGTATCTTAAGATGCTTTGAGCATCTGGGCCCTGGCCAGAGACTTCAGAAGCAATTTTTGCAGTAATTTTAACTGTGATTTTACGGTTTTCTCTAAGCAATTCAGTTGCGAGTTTGTTGCAATGAGAGCACAAGATCATTTTGCAATAATTGTGAGCACAAAACACATGGAAGTTTCTTTGAAAGCGAAGTGCATTATTTACTGCCATTGTACACAGGCTCTTTGAAATCCAAAAATTGTTGCAAATCACCCCACATTTTTTTTTGTTTGTGTGTGTGTGAACTTGGTTTACTCACAACAATTAAGTAACCCACTCTTACGAGCTACAATGTAGCTTTGTGAAAACGTTTTGACACTAATTGTTGCTTTCCATCTCTTTCAACCTATGTTAGTTACATGAACATGTTGAAGCTAAAATGCCACCAGATCTTAATTAAAGATTCTTATAGTGTCCCTGTTAAATTGCAAACGAATAGAAAAACGTTTCAATTTATGAAAAAGTATTTATTAGAATCTTGAGATTTAAGTAATATTTTATATAAAAGTGAAATTTAATGGCCTTAAAAGAAGGTCTCTGAGATTTCCTACTAGTATGTCAGAGTTGTTGAGATAAAATTGTTTTTTTTTCTCAAATTATTTAAAAGTTGTTGCCAGATGTGTGTGCAATATTCACAAATCATAATTATTATATAACTAACCCTTGGTGAAAAATTTTACACAGTTATTTTAAGTGATACTTACAACTGTAATAATTTTCTGTTGGAAGCTTGTTAGTCATTGCATGTTTTTTCCTTCGATTCTCCTAACTGCTGAAAAGTGAATAGACTAATAATTATTATTATTGTATTCTAGATGTAAGCAGAATGGGAATGCAATATTTTTGACTTGTTGTTAGAGGCAAGTGAAGGGCCAAGAGCATAACCAACCAATGTCCAACGTTTTATCCGCTGCTTTGCGCTTCATTTGCAATATGGGCACTATGATTATGGGTAATATCTGCATTTTTATCACAAAACGAAGTGCAATGCAGCGGATAAATCCTTGGAGCATTGTTTCCTGAAGGAATTCAAGGCCACATGCAAAAACTCCGGTGAATCTGAGCTGAAACAACAAAACGCGATCTGAAATGCATTTAGGTCGGTTATGCTTTGAGCCCTTCAAATAATATTAAGAATATTTAATCTTGATCAAAAATATGTTTTTCTAGAAGAAAAGCCTGACATAGTCTTGTTTGTATCCTAGAACAAGTTGATGAAAAGCTGATTACACAAATTCCAGATGAAAAAGTTTCTAAACATTCTTCTTGTTTTACTTCTCAATTTCCCACAGCATCTAATAACAAAATAACGTAGAAAAATACTGAAATACCCTCATCAGAACAGTGCTACTCAATGGTCTCATATCAATGGGTACACTTCAGGATTTCAGCCAGATTCAATAAGTTAGAAACGCCTTGTACATTCTGATAGCCCATAGACCCATTCGGCTAACGCAATGTTGTACCCAATTCAGATCCCCCGGGGTTAAGATTCTTTGTTTATTTTATTTGCATTATAATGTAGCATTCACATTTAAATGATATGGAAATACTTAGAACAAAACATTTTATGCCCAAAGGAAAAATGTCCAAAGGATTTGAATTGGGTACAATATTGCGTTAGCCGAATGGGTCTATTGCAAAGTACTGCCAGCCATCATTGTAAACAGTCACACTTTCAGACTTTTTTCACAGACTCGAAAGTTTTGAAAAGTTATAACTACTTTGCACGGCACAGCAAAGAGCACATTTGAATAATCACACTTTAGCACTACCTTGTACGGCATAAAAAAAGACCGCAGTAAAAAGAGTGTTCAATAGATTTTAGACCGTTTATTTAAAAAGTCACAATTTCGGATTTCATCCACAGACTCAAAACTAGACTCACTATACAAGTCAAAGGTTTGACCGTAGGAATGAAAGGGGTAAAAGCGTGTTTACAGTGCCATTTAAAATTTAAGAGTTTGAGTTCAGCGAAATCAAAAATTATTATGTCTCAGTCAGACAGGAAATGACAGAGACTGAAGTAATGTCAACAGTCCAGGATTAGCTTAATCTAGCTTTGAGGATATTCTTAAAATATTCTTTGAAGTTATATTTAGACTAATCAGGCCGGGTTGTTCGAAGGCAGATTAACAACGCTTAGAGGCTAATTTCAAGCTAAAGGTAAAGAAAAGTCCAAGTCAAAACTGAGGGACAAAAATATTCTCGAAGAATATTTATTGGTTGGTTATTAAACTCGAATCAAAGTTTACGTTAACCCAGGATTAGCTTAATCCGGCTTTGAACAACTGGGCCCTGGGCCACTTTGGAGGAATTATGCAAAGCCTTGAGCTAAGATAAATAACCAATGGGGTTGGATTTAATTACTGGCTCAGGAAGTTAAAACCGGAGATATACTCTTAACTCTGTATCAGAAAGTTTTTGGGGGGGCCTTGTAAAAATTTAGTGTCAGAGTTTAATTTAGAGCCTAAACAGATGTTCAGAATAAAGTTGGGGTTACCATTAAGCACAGTGAAACAATATTTGGCTTTTGTTTTTACTACTGTTCAGTGTTCTCCCAAGGTACATACTGTTGTCCTCTGAAGCGCTTTGAATTCCTCTTGTAGTGAACAGAGCATCCCCAGAAAATGGACTCTTCATTTGCATTTGGCCCCGAAAGCACCTACCCTTTTGTCAAAATACTGACAGTTTGATGTGGATATCCCTAATATTTAGAGAGCGTTCACTTTTTATGAGCATGGGGGGGCTGGTGGGATTTGGTTAATTGCCACTACGAAACTGTATGACCCCCCCCCCCCTCCCTAGCATGCAATTTTTTTCCACATGGCCCTCCAAGCAGAAACTATTTTTTCTGATGACCCCCCCCCCCCCCCTCCCGTCCAACCAAAAACAAATCATACTCGTAACTTTAGCAAAACGCTTATGTACTGTTTATATCAAAGATAAACGTAATTGTTACTGTGATTTCTTTACAGTACTATTAAAAAGTTACCGTTCTCTGCTTAGGTAAAGATTTCTCTTGTTTAAAAAAAACGTTTTATAGATAGCAACTCGTTTACGGCGACGGCAAAGCCTAAATTACCATTTAGATTCTTAGAGGAACTATAAAAATTAATCAAGCAAACGTTTAACGTGAAATTACTCCCCTTCGAGTAGAAACAATTAATACACGTACAGATCTGACTAACAAAATACGAATCGAAGCATACCACTCAATGATTACGAGTCATATTAAACAGAAAAAAAACAGCGGACACACAGATATAAGGCGCGTAGGTAAGGGTTAGATAGGGGTGATTGTTGAGCGCCGGAGGCGCTCTTACTAGGGGGGTCCCAGAAACCTCACTTCCTGCATTTTGATACCCATTTTAGGCAAATCACAAATTTGTTTTACAGCAGCTTTTTAAGCTATATACATCATTTCTGCGGCATAATTGTCTCAACTTAAACAAGAAAGTTCAGTGTACATTCCGCGCCCTGTCAAGTTCTGATAGCTATTCGATCAGTGCTGATAGTCATACACCAAGCTGGTAAACTGCATCATTCTCGGGTGTAGGCCTTCAAACAAATTGACTATCTCGTCAAGATTGACAGGCATATCATACTTGATATGCATTAGAACCAGGGCGGACATTCTACTCTCTCGCATGGTACACCTCATGTAGTTGTTCAACCTCCTCATTGTGCTTTTTCTTCCGCCATTATTGATCTTCAAAGGGGGTCCGTTCGAACCCCCCCTCCTACACGCCTGGATATTAAAGTACTGCTATTAAAAATGACAGTTACAAGCTTTTCTGAAGATGGCCTACGGCTCAGATTTACCGTCAACTGAAGTCACCAACAACAGTTCTATTCTTAAAAACTAATCTGGATGTTCACACTAGGCATACTACTGAGTCTACTGATACTCCTGGGTTCAAATAATTTACTAATCAACAGTCTTTATAAAAGTGAGTACTATTAAACAGAACATTAAACAATCTATTGATATAGTTCTGAGTACAACCACTTAATAGAAAACTACTCCCCCACGGATGATTCAATAGTGAGACTGTTCGTTTTTATATTAATTTGAACTTGTACAAACATAGGTGTCTACTTCAGTGTATATTCATTATTGCTTTTCCAACAGATATGCTTCATTTCCTCCGTTGTTGTTAATATGAAATGCAGATTTCGACCTCAGTATGTAAAACAAATTAAAAGTGGTTAGGAAAATCGTATTAAATAAAATTGAAATAATATTCAATTTCTTCATCTCTTTCTGTGTTGAGCCACTTTCAATTTCCCCTACTAGCCAATTATTGCAGGTGACCCCCCCCCCCTCTTTCACTCAATTTGTTTTGGTAGCCCCCCCCCCCCCCTTTAGTGCCATTTTTTTTTTCTCGTGCCCCCCCCCTAAATCCCACCAGCCCCCACATGCTCATAAAAAATGAACGGTCCCTTAGACCACCTTGTCTCTTCCATTCCCATAATCTGCAAATCCCGACATCCACTTGCAAATGGTTATCCGTTTACGAAGGCTTACGATTCGGCTGTATTCCTTTGTGTGGGAATTTATCATACACTGATGATAAATTATGATGACACCAATCGGGTTGGATTGTCAAGGGGTCATGGCGGATAGACTACGCAGTTTCGAAATGAATGTTTATAGTCATGAATCATTTCTAGCCTTTTTTAACTTTTTCACCTACAAGTGAGCTTATAGTATATCTTATAAAGCGTAACCTACGTAGCAAGCGCTTTCCGTAGCGATTTGTGCGTTTTTCGCTTTTTGTCCGCGCGGACGTTTGAGACGATGGCGCGTTCAAACAGCGAAAAACCGGGAAACGCTTGCTACGCATTTTACATGAAGTTAGCCATTAAGCACTTGATATGTTTACGTTCAAATTTAAAGTTTCAAGAAGCGTTGGGTGCTGAAGAAGACTAGTTGTACTAGTTGAATTATTGGCCCAAATAAAATTGCCCTTTGCCGTCGTGCCAGCCCCGCAATCAGTTTAGTTGACGAGACAGTTCATCTCTCCTAATCCGTGTCCAGTTTTTTTTTTGTTATGGTTGACGTGGAATTAGGAGAATAATCCGTCTAGACTAGTATAAACTCTTCGTTCTTTAGCACTAAAAAAGTTCCCTGTGGGAAAGTGATGGGAGCGTTTCCAATTGCTACATTCGAAACCAAAGTCCTCAAATCTGTCAATCACGGCAAATGCAACAGAACTTAATAATAATAATAATAATAATAATAATAATAATAATAATAATAATAATAATAATAATACTGACACTGAAGCTACGCTTACAGTGCGACGCTCCTTACTGTGGTCACCCAACAAACTCTTTTTTACAAGTTAGCCATAAATACACGGAGACGACATGTTTTCAATAATTCGTTGTTGCGTCACTTGCCTGTTGGACTTTGCAAAGGGGAAGTACTTAATGTAGGACCTGTATCATCATTGTCTACCATTATCATAAACGTGGGGGCAATATAATGATGCTTTTCAGACCAGATCAAAGTTTGGTTTCATAAATGTCCAGTAATGGCCTGCGAGGTATATATGAGCAGAAAAATCCCTACTTAGGATATTATTCCTCAAGTGGAAGTGTCGAATGCCATTACTATTTTGAAATTGTTGGCGCGTTGAGATTTTTTAAAAGCGCCAAAAGAACCTTATTTAATATTATTTAAACTTTTAGCCAGAAATTAATCTGAAAATGAATAGTGCGTTTGAGCAACGTGCCACCAGAGACAAATCCACATCCTTTTAATCTTCCGGCAGTTTCGGCCCTTTCGAGGTTTCTCCCACCGGTCAGTCTCGTGGATATCAGTTTTCAGTAATCCGAAAGTTATTAATAAAAAACGTGGTAAAAATATTATGTTGGCGTTAAGGTTCTTTTTAACTAATCTGTCGGGAAGAATGCCGGCGGAAACAAGGCATTCATCATAGCTATTTGATGTAGACGCTGAACAGGCCACCTCGTAGCTGTTCAGTGTAAATTTTGAAAGGACAAAAAAAAAAAGAAAAAAAAAACGCCGCTAGAAAAAGCAACTTGTCAATGCCCGGGTCAATGTGAGCGGTCTCTGTGAATTTTGCACGCAACAGTTTGGATCCAGCTTGCCTAGAACGCGATGCGGATATATAGGTTTGTAAATATCCAATTTTCGCAGGTGTATGGTTCAAGTACACGTACAAATCTTGGCAAGCATTAGGTGCAGTCGTCACCTTCAAACAAACACTTTCTCCTCGACCAGCACAGGTTCCTGGAGATGAAAAGAGTGAAAAATCATGGGAAGCGAGGTGAACGGAAAGCCAGAAACAATTATAATAACAAAATAAGAGCGATGCACGGAAGAACATCTCGTGCGTGCCTGTTTCACGCTTATCGCCCCTCTCCTCAACCTAGGAGAGGGATGGGGGATCGGGGTTTACTCTGAATGGTGCATAGTTCCGCCAGTATGAGAATGTCAGCGAATTACCCGAAGAAGCCTCACGGAGGAGAGAGAACAGAAAAATAAAAATAAATTGATAATAATCAAAATAAAACTGATTGGTGACAACATCATCATCATCCAGTCGTGGTATCAGGGCTACGACGGGACAATGTCGTGCTGGGCAACACAGCGCGCTGTGCCTTGGACCGATGGAATGCGACTCGTCAAAAACTTGCCTTTAACTCTCTTCACTTGACAGTTCTGCCAGTTTTAAGCTAAGGAACTCTTTCCGGTAGCATCAAAGTTCAACTTGGGAAATTAAAACCGCATCAAAAGTAAGAAATTCTAGAATGTTGTCCATGACCTTTATTCCGCATTGTTTCGGCGCTGGGAACTGGCATATGTTAACTAGAAGGGCCCTGCCTCCCTTTCTTGATTTCCCTTCTTTTACTCACATTCCAGTCGAATACAGTGCACTCTTATTTATTTTTTTTTTTTAGGGGGGAAGGGTGGTTTCCGTGTGTTTGCGATCATCATTCTACTCCAAGACACGTCATACCGCGATCGTTTTCTCTTTACAAAACTGACGTTGTTCGTTTGTGTGGCAAAAACTTTAAACCACTCAACTTCCGCCGGTCTTTTCAGTACGCGATTAGTTCTATACGCGCCTCATTACCGTTAGAAACCCACAAGCCACTATAATGTTTTTTTTTACGCATTATGCGGTTTAATAGGGCATTGAAGCTCCGCCGGAGAAAACCTCAAAACATGAGTGTTACCACAGTGCGTGGAACGTGACAGCTGTCGGCACTTTGCAAAGCAAATCGTATGATTATATATGATCATTTAAAAACACGAACACTTCTTTGAAGGAAGCATGAAATGGTAAGCCCAGCTGCGCCCACTTGAAACACTTTAAAGTATACTGATGAGAACATTTTTTCTCAACTTTCCGAAAGTGTGAAAGTGGTAATAACGAGGGCAAATCCTAGGTAGGTTAGAAGGGGCGCGCATAATACAATACTGTCCAAATCTGAAAACGACTAGAGGTTCTCAAAACTTATCTCAAGATGCACGCATCTAATTGAAATCAAGATGGAAGATAGCGTGACAGGCAGACGTTCATTGTTCCCATTTGCTTTTGTACAGCTCTTCCTCGCGTCCAAATCTCAGATGGACTCGGAAGTGAAAGGCTTCATGTTCTGCGGAACCAGCTTTCGTAACGATAGCATTTATATGTAGTCGATTGACATTCTAACAACGTAACATTATCTATTTTGCGATACGCTGGCTGTTAGATGTTGTATCAACGGTGGGTAGTGAAATCTTATATCCTTTGTTGTTTATTTTGATGAGTTTGCATTCAGTTGAATCTCCGCTAAGTCATCGAGTCGTGTAAGTGTGACGACTTTGCACACAAATCGCCGGAGATACACCAACTTGAGTTCTGACCTATAAAAGTTCGTTTTCTGTGGGAAATATAATCTTGAAAAGTGGATAACCAAACATATTACTGAGATGGTCGGCAACTTTATGAAAGGATGAGGATTAATTAAAAGTTGTCAGTAATTCGGGATATATCTTGGTCATAGCTATATCAGATGGTAAAGAATACGTAAACTGACTCAAAGGTTTTAAAGGACAGGGCCTCCTTTTGCCACTGCGTTCTGCGCATTTCGAGATAGTCCGAGAAACTCAGGTTTCTTAAGGACAGTGCCCACTAATACAAAGTTATTTTAGCGGCAGCTTATGACTACGCGGGAAAAATAGATCTTAGCAACGGTTGTTGAGTGGAACCCATAAAGAAAATTGGGGGCAATGACGCATTTTTCAGAGATAAGTGAGCTTTAGTTTGGACATGTACAGAGAATGCCGTACATTATTCTATACATGTAGTTTAAAGCCTGCTTTTCTTTGGAATTATTGTTGCTCGATTATATCTCTTAAAAAAATGCATGGCTCCCCCAGTTTTCTTTTGTTGTCCCAGTAGCCCTTGCTAAGATCTTCGTTTCCCGCTTAATCACAAAATTTGCAAAAATACCTCTGCATTGGAAGGCACCACCCTTAACTGCCGCTTGCGAAAATTAGCGACACTTTCTTTGACTTTTGTTGTTGTTGTTGTTGTTGTTGTCATTTTTGACCTGAGTCTGAACGTTGTTAATATGGATTATAAAGGATTTGGTGCTGAATGTTCTTAAAACGTTTTTTTTTTCTCAGTTCTTATATTTATCACCATCCGCATCATCGTCATCATCATCATTATTAGTCTGGAGTAAAGGAAACAAGGTGTTTTACATTTTTGCGATAAACTACTACCTCGAAACTAATTCAATTTCAAAACAATTCTGTTACCTACATCAAACTACTTTCACTGTGAATTGATGTAAAAAGAACTTTGCTGCACGCGATACGAATTTATCAGTTATAATCAAGTTCTTTTTCAAGACAGACGTGACCCAACGACTACATTGCACCTGTTCTTGTTATTTTTGAAACAAATGACAAAAATAAGATTAATTAATATAACCATTCCGACCAATTTTCAGGCTCTTGTACGTTCTCAGCATGTTCTCAACATTTTGACCTTTCTCAGTCAAGATCAACGTTATTTTTAAAAGAAGGTTCTTGCATAAAAGAGAGTAGCGCTGAAAGTAAATACAACATCCCCACGTTGGAAGCCTTAGGTTAGTTTTCTGAGAGCTGTTCCGAATTCTGGTTGAATATTCCATCTCATTACTAAAAACTATACGACCTTGTTGATTGTGATGGCACTTTTCCCAGAAAAGACGTTTAATAACGCGCGCTGACGTAAGTGGTGAGGAAGACAATGTTTTTTCTAGCGCTGAAACCCAATATCGCAAAATACGAGAATAATAACAAACGTAAACAGGGAAAAATGTGTTCAACCAGAAAAAAAATTCAAATTATCAACCACGCATGCATTGTCTGCATTGCGAAAGTTTGCAATATACGTGCTAGTCTTGTTGACTTTCGCCCCCTTGCTATTGGAAACTATGACATTTTCTACGTAAGATCGTAAGAAGGGACGTGACATGAATTTTAACAATATATTTCAGTTTGGTTTTATCATCTGAGTGTAGCCACCATTAAGAGATTCTAGAGCTGGCATTTCGAGCGTTAGCCCTTCGTCAGAGCGAACCTCAACTCTCGGACAGCTCTCGAATTTCCAAATTATCTTGATAAAACTGACCAAACAGCTGACCAAATATATTTGTTTCCACTCCCCCAGCAACGCAACATCACAGTTTCCTTAGAAACTAAATCTCTTATCAAGAATTTTACCTCCTCGGGGAAATTGCTAGATTGTCCGAGATGAATATTCAAGTAGGTATTAGTTTAAACAATTTCCTGTTAAAGTGATTTAATTTAAGGAGCAACAACATGCCGACTGGTTGCAATTAAAACTGGAGTCAGTAAGCTACAATAAATGTCTGTTATATTAAACGATTAGATATGAGGTGGTCGCGTCGCGTGATAGAATATTGATCATGCAATGTCAAGCAAAGCGTCGATCAGAACAAGAAAATAAACAGTATTGTCCAATTCGTCATTTCGACTTCCGCTCTAAATGCCCCGATTGTTCGAAGAGTCACTTTATATGAACATTCCCTGCTGTCTTTGTTTCAACTTCTAAACGCCCGGATGTTCAAAGTGTGACGCGATTAACGCCAAACGAGGACAAAACGTTAACCATAGTTTTTTTTTCTTTTTGTTTCTCCAGTTTAATTAAACATGTGTCAGATTTGAGGAAATGCTCAGTTCAACGTGGGCAAACGAGAACTTGCCACCACCCTCGGGATCGATAAGATCAGGCATCCCTTAAAAAAGATCCCGAAACGGTGGTTTGCTGAGAATTGATCTGATTCCAATAGGATCTCAGAAACATCACTGAGAACTGATTCAAACACTGTTTCATAAGGATGGTCGAGAAAAGGAGATGGAGCAATTCTAAATACAGCTGTTTTGACAAAGGTTGTCCAAAAAAGCGTAAAAGCGTACGCGACAATACCGAAAGGTAGTCTGGGAAATACACAATAAATTTCAATGAAAGCTCAGAATCCATATTGCTCGACATCTCAAGTCTTCACTGTACGGTCGAGACATTGTGGATTCTGAGCTTTTATTGAAATTCAATGGGCATTCCCAGACTACCTTTCGGCATTGTCGCGTACGCTTTTACACTTTTTTTGGACAAACTTTGTCGAAACAGCTGTATGTTTGACTGAGAGTCCACGAGAGTGGAAGTTAAGTCCTTTCAGTTACCTTTTAGAAAATCTTTGAACAAGAATCGTTATGACCTGTAGTTATCAGACAACGATTAGAAAAAAACCAAAACAAAATTGAAAGGAAAACCAAAGATATAAAACAAAGAAATTACACAAGAAAGGAAAAGAATGAGTGTATAGAAGTGCCTTCGCCATTGTTGCCCTAAGGATCATCTCGCGCGATTGCCGCCTTCACGCGCGCGGCAATACTCGTGGACCTCGCGTTTCGCGTGAGCAGCGGTTGCAATATCTAGGAAAATTTAATAACTGCGGAGGCGTCATCTGAAGCAAACTCGAAACGTAAGGCGGTAAGAACAGGAATTATGGCTCAGAGCTGACGATGAAGGGAAAAGATAAAAATGAAAAAAGGGGGAATTTTGATTGACATAAAAAGATTATAAATAGGCTTTTGTCTGTGCAGCTGGCATTGATTTCGAAATTTAACACCACGGCTAATAGTAGGGTTGTTCCCTAGGCTTCCATCATTTCTGTTAACCAAAACACAAATGGTGTTGAAATTAGAAGGGGCAAATGGAAGAACGTTAGAAATTCGAGCATACTAAAACTATAGGAACCAGAATTCGAAAAAAACAGGCTTTCACAAAGTGATTGACAAACGCACTACCGGTCCCCTCAACCTTAAGCGGAGATTAGGCTTTTGTGACGTCACAAAAGTTACCAGCGGGCGGTAAAAGGCGGTAATTTTACCCTCATTAGCGATAGTAATTGATTTTAATTAGCGGAACGGTTATATATTTAACTTGGTTTCGAAATTTCAAAACTGCAAGGTTAAGGTCATATTAAACAAATCATTACCGAGAGATATGAACTATAAGCGTTAGTTTCATAAAGTTGCATATGTCTCAAAACTGAAACCTTTCACAAAGTTGGAAGCTAAAAAATTATATAAGAGATTTTAATAAAAAAAACAACCAGCTCAACATGACGACACAGCTGGTCATCTTTTATTTCAATAGCCACAGCTGGGTACCTGACACTAGCTGAAAAGGTAGTCATTATGCAATTTTAAATCACTCCGCACTGGGAAGGAAGCGGGCCAAACTCGCCGGACAAATGGGGCAAAAAAAAAAAAATCTGGTTGAAGGAAGGCATATTCCTTCCCTATATTTTAATCTAATAGGAGACTTCAAGGGTGGCACTCAAACTTTAAACTGTCATAAAATTTTCGAGTGTGCAGATTAACTAAGTATGGCCATTCATGAAACGGAAAGCTACTGAGCAGTACTTTTCCTGTAGCCTATTTATTGTGCTGTACGAGGTGGATCTGTGAATGAAATCTCAAAGTGTGGCCATTCAAATGAAAGCTACTGACTAGTACTTTACTGTGGTACTGTTTTTTCTTCTTTTTTTTTCCTCAAGAAGGTGGTTTTAATTTTTGAGTGCGTGGATGAAATCCTAAGGTGTGACCATTCAAATGTGACTTTAGGCGCTCTTAGGAAAATGTGTTCCGCAGCTACAAGGTACCAGTCATGTACCAATAAAACCTTTTTAATTTGATAACTTTAAACAGCCTTTCATGGTCCTTTCCTATTGTGCAACTGCACTAACGTAAACGATGATTCAGCTGGTATTTGTTGCTGGTGCCAGCTTTTCTCTAGTGTTGCAGCTCAAAACAAAATATTTCACACTCGTATTTTCACACCGGAAGCCAACAAAAGTTGAGCATCTAGCCACGTGGGTTTCATAAACTGAAAAGAACAAACTCGGTGTTGTTAGTGTTTATTCTCAAAGGACAAAGTTCACTTATTTAAATAATACATGCATTGAGAAAACAAAGCGGATTTGAAAGGATAAAGACTTTCGACGCGTGGCAGCTGGCTTTACAATCGCCCAATAAAAAGAAAAGCTTCTTTCTTTAGCTGAAACAAAAGATAAGGTGGCCTTTCCACAATTTCTAGACATCGGAATGCAGGCAAAATGAAAACGTAGCTCAATGGAAAAGCGGTCCTGACTTTCATTAATGATGGGCGGTTAGGATCTTCTCTTGAAACTGTGGAATTCAATTGATAAGCGCGAAGCCGCGTCTGTCTGTTTACCTTTGTAGAATATCAAGTTTTGTTTAACACGAAATTCCAAAACGGCAGCTGGCAAGGGAATCAGGGAGGCAGAACTAAGAATTTTTTCAACAACAATAATAAATAAACATTATCTTTAAGCCATAGCGGATAATGCGCTCAAACCATAAGAACCGAAAAGCAATAAAAACAATTCTTGATATTAAAATTTGCCAGGTACCTGCCTTATTGATGAAGCGTGAGAGAAAATTTCAGTGGGGTGGGGTGGGGGATACAAGGCTTCTTAAGAACAATGGGTGATACAAAAATTTTCCCACAGGATTTTTATTGTTTAGCTGGAGGTACTTTATTATTGAAAAACAAAACCCAACAGATCATTTTTCAAATAACGAGAAAACACTTTTAGAATTAAATATTTCTAGCTCTTAAAGGGAGTCTTTCTGTGAACATGCTTTCCGCCCACAGCAGTGTTGTTGTCAAATTCTTGTGTATCGGGTCTGAAAAAACTGATGAAATAAAACAAAAAACAATGAAACGACATTCAATTAAAGTACAGTTTCAATGCGAGTGAAAAACTACCTAGAAGACAGGTCAGAAGCTTCCATCTTGAAAAAGCATAAGGCTCGCAAGGTATTTAAACGGTGTATAAAATGCGTTGGACAGGGGGAAAGGGAGGGGGGGGGGGGGGAGGGGAGAGAGAGAGAAACTCCTTAAAGATTTTCGCGTCGCGTTGGAACTTCTTCTGGCCAAGAAGTTGTACAGCTGCTCCTTGCTATATTTAGCTCGTTTGCTAATTTAAATTCATACGCGCGCGTGCCTGTTTGGCCTTGACATTGTCCAAAGTTTGCATTGCATTTGCATATCGAGTGCACGTTCAATTCATGCAGCTAAACCGCTCGAGGGTAAAAAAAAACACCATACCGCGTTTGAAAGGACACGTAAATCTCGCACGGAATTTCCAACGCCATAAGCAAATCTACGGTGTACGTAGACTGTCTTTGTCAACATATAAACAAAATAATTCATTTCAAGTCATTTACTTTATGTAATGAAAAACAGCTAAGAGAAAACTGCTAGGACCGGAAGCGCGTCTTGCCTTTATATTGCGCAATAAATGGAAAGGTTAATGTAAACAGTACAAAAACTTAGTCGATTAACGACACATTTATGCCATAAAATTATCCACAATTTTATTAAAGATATTCTCATATTAAAGCGGTTGTATTGCATATTGTTTCAAAATAAAGTGATACAGCCAAAACAAAAATTGATTCAGACCAGCTGAATATATTGACAGCCCAATTAAAAAATTTTGCCTTTAGAAAAAAAAAAACATCTTTAATTTACAAAAGGGTGTGATAATAAACGATTCTACTCCAGAAATAGGAGCTACAAAATTATTCTATGAATTTGGAAAGCTTAACTGCATTCGATCTGGCCAATTGGCGATGAAACAGGCTTAAGTCACCATTATAATATCACAGCTATAGTCACTAAGCTAAGAGGGCGAAATCTTGGCGCCCTATTGTAAACGTGACATGTATGTATGTCAATAAAAGAAGGGAATAAGCCGAAATATAAGACCCTATAAGCTGGAATGACTATCCTTCGTGTTCTATTTTGGCTAAAAAAGATGTCTCCTACTGTTTCTACTTCTGATCCCCCAGCATTCTCAGTGGAAACTATGATCAGTCGTAAACTGCGGTCAACAACGCACGCAATTGTAATCGCGCGCGCGACGTTCCAAAGCTCCAAGACACGCGCAACCAAAGCGCTCGGGCTTCAAAAGAACATTGGGTTCGTGGGTCTGCTGAGTTCTTTTCGCGACTTCAATCCATGCGTTTTGGCGTGCTTCGAAAGATGATCGCTTCTCATGAAGCGCTTGGTGCAAATGGTACACACGTAACGTTTTTCGCCCGTGTGAGTGCGGTAGTGTCGGGCGAGCTCGTCTGAGCGAGCGAACTTTTTCTCGCATCCTGTCCAATTGCACTGGAACGGCCGCTCGCCGGTGTGTGTACGGAGATGCGCCTTAAGATGGCTACTCTTTCCATATTTTTTATCGCAGCCTGGGTAGTGACAAGCGTGAATTTTCTTTTCCTGCTCGGCTCTGCGCCGCGTATTCCGCCGTCGCGACTTTTGTTTTGGTTTCGAGATCAGTTCATGTTCAGAGGGCGTGTCGTCATTTATATCGTGTCTTGTAACGCTAGAGTTCTCTGTCTCTATCGCGGTTACATCCCTCGCGCGTTTTCGCTGTTCTGTGTCCTTGATGTGAACTTCAGATCCCACGCCTGTCTTCGTGTTAGACACCACCTTAGCGTTGTTCGCAAGACACGAATGTTTTTCGATCATAAAACACTCCTCCTCCATCGAAGCCAAGATTTTCGCGAACATCAACAAAGGCGAAGAGGACGAGTTTTCGACGCAAACCGGCGCAGGTTTCTTGGGAAAAATTTTTGACATGTCCAATAAACAGCGCGCGGCTGAGAGAGTGTCCAAAGCCACGCTCGGCGAAAAAAAGGCTTGTGTCGCCATCTTCCTTTAAACTTCAAAGCCGCGTTTCTGATTCTTGAGTCCGTCGCACGCAATCCCAGAAAATTTCCGGCGAATTTTCCTTCTTTCGGCGACTCTCCGCTCTAAAACCACAGGAACAACTTCGTAATGGAACCGAGATAGAGGCAAGAGAAACTTAATCGGGGCTTTAGCCCGAAACCGGCGCTCACGTATACGTAAGATACTTCCACGACCCAGCGCAGAAGATTATGTCCGATTCATGCGAGTATCCCTTGAGTTTGAATATTTTCGAGTGACGGCAACAGCTGGGCCAGGTTGAAAGTGGGTTTTGTTTCCGTTCAATGACAACAAAAGAACCGTTTCCGCGCGCAAGGAGGCGTGGCCAACAAAACCTGCTAAGCTAATTAATGCTAATTTCGGCGCGCCTATTGGCTCGTGTAGTTCAATAACCAAAAGGTACACGTGCTAACATTGACAAACACATAAGTATTTTTTATCTTGACGACCTTTCAAGTGCCCGGGTCGAGCCGTCGGAAATTCAAATTTCCTCTGCTAAGTCCCCTATCGATAAAGTGCAAATCCGATGTAGAAGGCGGCCGAGCTGAAGCGGAAAGAGCTTGGCGGCCTTCCGTCGTTGTTTCGTTGAGCAGGTTGTTCGAGAAAACAAGGTTGTTTACACCTGAGATGGAAGGCGTGAGCCACCGGTAAAACCCCCAAGGGAGGGTACATAAAAGCTCCTGACAAAAGTAATTGAAAGTGCTCTTACCTTTGCTGACACATTGCTGAAAAGACACGGAATTTTAAGTTCCGTAGGTTGCGCACAACAAAATCTCTTTTCACGATGAATCGAGAATTGCTGGTAGCAGTGAATCGGGCGGTTGTGCCTTTAGACAATCGAAAAACCTCTAACGCGGTCACGCCTACTTGTTTATCATAATTGCTTAGCAGGTTGTAAACACCTTAGCAACCAGGATATTCATCCCATATTCAGCTGGTGTGGGTCTGTACACGAAGGCCAACAAGAGCGAGCTTTTGTGTCGGCAGCAAGGCAAACAAACCGCAAGAAAGTAATTCAGCGGTGCATCCGCAGATACAATTGAATTTGAGTAAATTACAAGCTCACTAATGTGATCATGTGTGAAATCCACGTGCAAACCCCTGGATCTTTAAGCAACTAGCACGCGCCAGACCTCCATGTTGTTCAATCAAGTTCTTTCAAACCAATTAAGACAGTCAAGTAACTACAAAAGAACCTACCGATTTCGGTTTGCGCAATTAACCTTACACTTTGAAAAACGTTTTGTCGTACGAACAAGCAAAATATTCCTACTGAATCGAGTTTTCAGCCCACATGTGTAACGTGTGATAAGAATCTTGCTGCGGCCGGGTCGGACACTACACCCCAAATATAAATGCATGTTTGAACTGTTCTGACAGCGATATCGATAAAAATAGCAGCAGCACTTTTAAAATAGTCATTCCTGCGATTTGGGTAAATGCACAAAAACTACAGAACGCAGGGCGTGAAAGCAATTGACAAAATGCCAAAACTGAAAAATTGACTTGATTAGCTCTCGCTGTGATGTGTGCCTACCAATACTGTACGCCCAAATTGGAGGATTTGAACACAACAGGTCTCAGGTTCTGTTCAGGGATGTCGTTTTTAGCTGGCACTTCAGAATATCGAGATTTCGATAATTTGAAAGAAGTTAGGTTAACTAGGACAAGGGCCCATTTTAAAGAACCCATTCCTTTTGGGTGTATTAGCTGTCAACGCCTCTGCCTCTTGCGTTCTAAAATGTCTGTCACACCCACATAGCACTCACGCCACGCTGCTGGAGACAAACGCGCGCTAAACTTGAATTCCTGACAAGTGCAAAAACAAGGAATTGAAGTTCCAAAAACGACAGGTAATTATATAATAGGTCAAGAAAGTGCTTCTGTGCTCTCAAACTTTACGAGCTCAAAGTCAAGTGCTGAGATGTAAAAACATTTGCAACTGAGTGTAGCGAAGCATGAACAACCGCAAAAAGTGAGCGACGAAAATGTGGGCACTGTCTTGATTCTGTTTGCATGCGTGCACTGAAAACTAGTGTCTAAACTTCAGTTGCTTGTATATTGACACGGAATGTAAAAGACACGGCTCGAACGCGCTACAGTAGTTGAGCAAGACAAGCTAAAAATAAACTGTTGGACTGGGAGTTTTAAGTGAAACGAGGAAGATCTCTTTTAAAAATAGTTTAATAGCATTACACAAACCCCTTAGAAAAAGTGCATTAAGAAGCTAAGCTGCAATGGCTACCGTCTGGTTTGATTTGCGACGTCTCGCCGGCAGACAGATGCTTTCATTGCTATCCGTCGGGCCTGTCTGTTTTCCTTAAACACAAAAGGAATAAGGGGCACAGAAGGTCAAAAACTGGCAAATGTCTTCAAAGAATCAAACTGGAGGGAAAAAATTGTTTAATGTCCTTGAGACGAAAGTCAGTATCAGGATCCCGGCTCCTGCCAGTATACATAAAGCATGCGTCGAATTCACAGGTTTTTTACATAATTGACCAATTGCGTGCACATTTATTGACACTAGAAACGATATTTTTCGTGATCATTTTTCGTCGACGGACTAGACAGGTTTAGCTGGCAGTGTTGTAGGTAAGCCCCTCCTTTGTTTATTGTCTCATGATAGCTCGGCCAGTTGTCACGCAATGTGGTGTGGCACAGCAAGGGTTGTTTGTTTTGGAACAGAACACCCAACCCCACTGTTTGGTAAACATGATTTGAAAACTTTTATTTTGAGCAGTTTTTTTATGAAACGACAGATAGCATGTATACGTTAATGAAATCGCTCTTGTTGGAGTCCAAGGTGAGGGCCACGAAAAAGTCTTAAATTTCGTCTCGTAATTAAAATAATCAACAGATCAGAAGAACTACGGGAAGGTACTGCTCAATAGCTTTCATTTGAAATGGTATTAACCTCTTGAGGGGCTTCATCCACAGACTTGGATAATAAACAGAACCACGGGAAAGTACTGTTCACAGCCGGCTATCATTTGAACGTCAGCACTTGTGCACTTCATCCACAGACTTGCAGTTAAAACCACCTTGCACAGCATAATAAACAGCATCACAGTAAGATACTTCTCAGCACTGCTCAGAAGCTCTTTCATTTGAATGGTCACACTTTTCCAGGGCGTCAACCGCAAACTCAAAATTTAGAAGAACTTAAACAGCAATGAACAAACATAACCAATGGAAGGCACTGTTAAGGGGTCTTTGATTGAATGGCGACACTTGAGGGCTTCATTCACAGACTCAAGAGTAAGAACACCTTAAACAGCTTGAAAAAACAGCACGCCTTACGAAAATTCTGCTCGGTAGCATTTCCTTTGATTTCATCCAAAGACTCGCCTTAAACAACATATAAACAGCACCAAAGGATAGTTCTGCTCAGTAGCTTTTAATTGAATAGGGACAATTAAGAGTTTCCTTTGCAGAATCAAAAGTTAGGACACCTTAAAAAGATTAAAAAAAAAAAAAAAAAACGTTCGCAGGAAAGTTCTGCTCAGAAGATGTCTTTGGTATTGAGTCACTCAAGACGAGTCAGAAGGTTGAATAATCGTGAATAGCAAAATAATACGACAGAACTTAACCCTCAAATGGAGCTTTCGTCTGAACAGTCACATTTTAGGGGCATCCAACGGCTTAATTCGGTGGATATCTGTTCGAAAGGCCTTAATCGCCTTTGGAAATTCAGATTTAGTTGTAAAGAAAATCTACAATTTCTTCGGCAACATTTCAGCTCAAAATGTCGTAACACTGGAAAACTACAATAGTCCTTTCGTTTTCAAAGGGGCAAAAATGCCATTAAAAGTAAGAAAAGAGCTAAGGTCAGCTGGCGTTTTCGTAAAACCACTGAACAACAGCTTGTAAATTCGGGGAATAAAATTGCCTTCCCTAAAACTTTCATTAACTTAAATTTTCAGCTCAAGCATTTGAACAGATGACACTGTATTAGCTTATACAAATATGTGTTTAAAGGACACAGAAATATCAGGGAAAACAGAACACGTTATCGTCGAATGCTTCTGACATTTTAGAATTAATTTTTCAACCATTTCAACAGAAAGACCTGTCTGTAGTGAGAGCGTTAATCTTTTAAGACTATTATCTAGTTTTGTACCTGCTGGTTAGTACAATACTGGCACCAAAAAGTTCATGTTCATGAATATCAGTTCAGAAGGCTTAAATCGCCTCACAAATTCGGATTCAGTTGCAAAGCTGAAAAAACTAAAACTGGCATTTTCTCTGGTGTTTTGTCACGGAAAACTTTGTTAACTTGGGAAAATTAATTTCTTTGTTTTCGGACTGGAGGAAAATGTCGTTAAGAGACCCAAAAAAGACCAGCTAGGAGTTTTGGAACGCCAATCTTAACGGGTAACAATTTCGAGGGGAATAGGATCTGTACCCCCCAAATTTTTTGCGACTTAAATTCAACTAAAAAATCGAAACAGATCAAATTTCTATAGTGTACAGAGATATCCCTTTAGAGGCCCGGAAGCGATCTTGGAAACCAAAAGATGACATTCGAGGTATTTCTTTCAAAAGGTCTCGTTGGTGGCCTCTCTCAATAGGGGCATTACTTCCCTGACATTAATATGGAAAATCCCTGGGAGTTTTGCAATCCCTGGGAAGAGCTGGCGGCTTGTCATGGGTGTGTGCTCGGCAGGGTTCAATTACCCATTTAGTGGGTTATAGTATGTGAAAAAAGGCCTCAGGAAGTATATGCCAACTCTCGCCCATTATCTGGACTATCTGGGAATCTCCCGGGTATGGAACGAATGTCCCTGTCTCTACGGTAGAGACCAGTACGGGTACGTCACCAAATCTCCAAGATAAGAGCGATTTTCGATCTTTTCTCTATAGATTTTAGCCTTAATTTTTTCTTAAAATCGCCATTTTGGCTTTTACAGTGCGACGCGCCTTACCGTGGCCACCCAACAAACTTTTCTTGCAAGTTAGTTTTCGAGCAACCCGGCTTTATCCAAACCACAGGAAACGGGTTGATTTTGCAGAAGAGTGGCAGGGGACACATTTTAGAGAAGAGGGATAGGTAGATTTGCGCCGATTTGTATTCATATCGGGGAAGGGGGGCATTTGAGACAAGAGTTAGTGTAACGTCTGTGGTAGGGGGCACCTTTAAGATGGGAGGGGTAGGTCGATTCGGGCTAATTTGGATTCATGTGGTCCATTTGGGACGAGTAAGTGTAACGTCTGTATTACAAAGGGTTCGCATTATACAGGTTTTCTTAAATACAGAATGTGTATGGGATTTTCACAGGGACCAAGTAAACTGTTTGAAGTAAAGAGGTTTAACTGTAATTAAAATCACAATTTAATTATCTTTTACAAATTATTTTATTGTTATTTTTTTTTGGCGCCCTTGTAAATTACTACTAAAATTGAAAAATGAGGATTAAAAACCGTTCTTTCTGATGGACAAGAAACGTGTTGACTTCGAGCAAAAACTGGGAATCCATCATTGTAATATTAACTATAAAAACTAATATACATGTATGAACCTAGTTTGTGAATTATTTATTACAAATAAATAACTGTATGTCAGTATATAATAACACTTGGACATCATCTTCAACTGCATGTTCTTTGAGTCCAACTACTATGTTAATATATAATATTATCATATAAATAACATTACAATATCATTATGGAACATTTCATTTAAATTCCTGAGAGATGTATTGGTCCTGGGGAGGGCACTCAGGTATATTGCTGAGGGAGGAGGGAGGGGGGGGGTGGACAAAGGGCAATTGAAGACTTTTTTGGGTTACAATTTTTCTGGTGGACTGTTTTTGGTTGGAAAGATTTTAGCACGTTTTTATTTTTTATTTGGGGGTAAAGGGGGCGGGGGGGGGGGGAGGGAAGGGGTTAGCAAGCATGTGAATACTCTCACCACTATGGGCCTGTTCCTTGTGATCACCTGTCCTGGCAGGAGAGATAAGAGGCAGCTGTATTTGCAGGCTAGGGTGGACTTTTTGGGAGGTCCAACAGTTCAGTTCAGTTTAGTTTATTTTATTCACACTTTAATATTTTGTTAAATTTAGTATATCAATATGCTTAAAAATAAAACAATAAAGAACTTGATCATACATCGTTTATCACACTTTGGTTCATTTGCAAGTCTCTGTTACCAATATACCTGAGTACCCTCACTCCATATTTGGCTACTGGTGCAAAAGTCATAAAAATTCAAAACATTGGTCTATTTTTTCTTATGCTAGCAGGATGAAAAATATCAATAAAATTGGTCTAGTAAATATCTACTTGGCGTATGATAAAAAATAATATGTTGAATATATCTAAAAAGGAAATTTTCTGTCGTGTTTTAAACCATTTTGTTTTTGGTTTAAATATTTTTATTGTTTTTCCTTTGACTACGTTTCATTACTGTAATCCATTACCACGGAAAATAAAACCCCAAACTGGATTGAAAAATTTCCAACTAGAAATACACTGAAACTACATTTAATTTAAATGAAAATACAAAAGGGTCTTGCCGATTAACGGTAATTAATAATATATCCAGGAAAACTAACTGGCTATGACAACTTACAGGCCCCAGTTGTTCAAAGGCAGGATAACTTTATCTGTTGGATAAGGCACTATACAGGGTCTAAAATATACTTCACGTTCAACGTTGTCCAAGGTTTTCGTACACTCCCAAACTTAATTGTGGTTAGAGTGTGCATATTCGCTTGTACAAGAGGAAATACTGAAATCTTTCCCAGATTGAAACTGTCGGATAGTGAGTTATCCACAGGATAAAGTTATCCGGCCTTTGAACAACTGGTGCCTGGTGTAGTTCACAATTAACCCAGCTAGGACTGCATTGTGTAGTGCTAATCAGGCTTTGAACAACTCTGCCCTGCAGAATTGGTGACCTTCACGACCATTTGCTATTCACACTCCACATAATACCATCCAACAGTTTTATGAGTAATCACTCACTAAATTCCATGATGATGGAATATGACTACAACACAGTGTAGTCTGCGTAGTTTACTAGGAGCAATCCTGTTCCTTTTTTAAAATGAGTTCAACTGCTTCTGCAATATTATCAACGACATGATTGGCTCTCCTTAAGTGAGGTTGAAAAACTGTGTCACGGTGTAGGAATTGAGCTCCTTCGCTGTTTGTGGCATTGTCACCATTTTGCAAAGACACCCCAGTGTGAACTAAAATAGACTCTACACTCTTTACCTCAGGCGACCAGTTAGTTGCACTCTGTTTTTTCTGACTGAAGGTGCTTCTAAGTTGATTTTTGGTATTGTTCCCTTTATTTTTATGAAATACCTTCAAGTAGTCATTGTACATGTTGGCTCCATAAATATCAGTGTCCAGGTTATCACTGCAGAAAAAGAACAAAGTTTTCATATTAATTAAACAGTTACAGTTTTCATCTCCTGTCAAGCACAAATTAGTAACTTACACTTGCACACTTACTACACTTTGAGTACAGGTATTACTTTGAATGTTACAACATGAGATTAGTCTGAAGCGGCGAAGCAAAAAAGATTGGTAAGGAAAAGTCAAGCCAGCCATCCCCCAGTAGACACACCCCTTTTCCCTTCTCCCAACTGTCACCCAACCTTCTGTGCAAATATTGGCCTTTTCAGCCATCTGCGCACCCACGGACAACCCAAAGATGACTAAAGTGGTCTTTGATGGCTGAATGAACAATTTGCCTACTCTTGAATGTACACTCAGTTGATCCCATTCAACCAGAATTCAACTTTGGCCTTGAGTATAAGGCTTTTTGACCACTATTGTCAAATCCTGATTAGAGGGTGAACCATATGAGAAACAGTGGTGCGAAGAGGAGGGAGGGGGCAAATTAGGAACTGGGAGGGGAGGGAGGTTCTGAGGTTTTTTACTTACCCAACTGCATAAAGTGACTTCATTTGACCGGGTTTGCTTTCACTGTTTTGATTTAAAAGGCAATATTCTGCATATTGATAGTTTGACATGTTTGGCTTTCCTAGAAGTTCAGTGTAAACCAATTCTTTCCCAGTCAGTTTCTGAAAGCATAATAAAATATTGACGGCGTTCAGTATGTATTTTACTGCACTTTCACAATCAATATTTTAACAAACAAATTCTGAGTAAACATTGTGTTTTACCAGTAAAAAGTACATAAATAAATAAATAAATAAATAAATAAATAAATAAATAAATAAGAAACACTGAAGCATGAATGGACATGTGGAAGTGTGTTGAGCCTCAAGAAACCTTGAAGTACAATTTTGTCAAACTTGACCAGGACACATTTGTAAACACAAATATGTTTAATTGAGCCTGTTGAACAAAGTTTGCATTTCCTACAATGTCTTCTCAGATGATGTTGGCTTTCAGCATAAAATGCAAGTGTTTTTCAGAGAATGTGAAAAGTAGAGCTTAAACAGGTTGTCAAATAATTTATATAAGTAAATACTGACAGTAAAATTCCACTGGAAGCACAAGATTCAGATTTGTGCAAACACTAAGTAAATTAAAACTTACCTTGTAAAGAGTCTCAAGGCTTAACAAGAAAGCACCATGACCAAATCTACAAAAAATCATTCATTATATATGAACTATAAGTAATATAATTATCCAGAAGAGGACCTTGCAGTCTTATAAAATGCATATACTTTAACTCACCAGCAGACATTCTGGATGCTTTACAGATCTAGTTTCCATTCAACAACTTCAAAACATCCAATATATTGTATAAATTTATTGAAAAAGTGCCATCCATTCTTTGATTGTAATTTATTCATTTATGACTACAATGATCATTATTATCAAATGAATGTGTCAGGACTGCTTAATTTGCCATTATCATGTAATCAGGGCTCCTCATGAGTAAGAATGGCTCTCGAAAATGGAATGGTATTTTCCGGATGTTAGCACAACCTCGTGAGGTATACCCAAAATTTCTGAAATTTTATTCTGGAAAATTTCTGTTCCAATTCGACTCCTCACCCAGAATCCCCAGGAATGTTTGGCTCAATGGAAAGTGCCCATAGTGTTACCTTTCATTTATTTATTTATTTATTTATTTATTTATTTATCTAAATTATATCTGTTTGTACATCAAACATGTATTAATCTCCATGCAGCTATGCAATCATCAGCTCAACTAGAGTACAACAGTGTCAACAAAAAAAGCTGTTCTCATGACTTATGTTCACAGGCTAAGCTGGCTGATCTATGGAAAACTGTACAGCAATAAGTTATTTCTGAGTTGCTGGGAACCTCACTATGAAAGCGAGGCTAAGTGCAAATCTTTTAATATGAAAATTAGTTTTGTTTGCATATGAATGAAAACTAGTTTTAATAACAAAAGCTTTGCACTTAGCCTCGCTTTCATAATGAGGTTCAAAGCAACTTGGAAATGGTCTATTTCTAATACCTTGGTAAAGGAACTTCTGACATGTAAATTAAATCTGTGTTTACTGCAATAACTGGAATATGCTCTTTAGGTGCAGACAGGGGACTTGACGAAGGGCTTCCATTAGTGACAAGAAGATCAATGATCAGCTGAAGGTTTGTCTCCCATCTCACTGGCTCACCAAGCAAGAGTATTGCTGCAGAAGAGGGAAGATGAAACTTAAGATAATAAATTGGAGAGCTACAAATCAAGCAACGCAAGGAAGGAGAGGAAGGCTTATATTTGGAATTTTACAGCAGCCAGATGTCTAAGTTTGTAATTCTAAAAATGGATGCAATAAGGCATGCAGGAATTGGCATGTACTTCTTGTAATAACAAATTTTAATGGTCTGTCATCTTTGACAACACCTCTTCCTGATATAATATAAAAATAATTTATCTTTTGATTGTTCCAGTAAGGGTCTATTTTACAGTGTCAGTGAAGTGGGGGGAGGGGAGGGGGGTAAACAAGATGGGGCATTTGTTCAAAAAATTAATACATGTACCTTCAATGGGTGGTAATTCTTCAGGTGGAATGCCAAGCTGAAAGAACCAGTAAAATTCATTAAACGAAAGTATGTTATAAGCAGTACCTATAAAACACTATATAGATTAAAAGAATAATGAAAAGCCATTTCAGGAACACTTGTAGTACATACATTCACCTGATCAAATCTCCTGTCCCGGTCAACCATGTCTAGCAAAGGATAAGCCCTTCTCACATCTTCAATATCAGAGACATTAGTAAATCCATATCTGGTATTCAGGAATGAAGGAAAATTAAATATGGCGCACATGCTAGAGAAGTCTAAGTCAGACATCATACCAGTCAACCATGTTTAATAAAGGACAAGGATGAGTATGCCTGCATCATTTACTAATAGAGTGTGTGCCATGTTGGAGGACCGAAACAATACAATGATTTTCCTTTAGGAAATATCTTCTATTGTTTTAGTCCTCCAACATGGCCTCCGTGCACACACTCTATTAATACATCATTCTCACTTGTTCACCAGGCTAACATTTTCCATCACATTTCCATTGCGCATATGCCACACATTAACATTCCAATCCTAGCAGTATGCAGGATGTTTCTCCCATGAACCTAGTTTAATGGCCTTAGCTCCCATGAGTCCCCTGTAGCTCAGTGGTAGAGCATCCGAACTAGTAATTGGAAGGTCTTAGGTTCAACTCCTGATTGGAGCACTCAGATTCTTTTTTTTTTCGGAGTATGCCTGTGTCATTTACTCATTAACAAATCATTCTCAAAGGACAAGCTCTTCACAAATTCTTCAAGGTAACTGTGTTCCAAATTCTTGAAGTAGAGGGTTGGGAGTATAGGGTTGGATGTTAGGCTGGAAAGGATACCCTTGAACAATTTCTTTAATATTCTGTTGGCCAGATATCAAAACATGCTTGTTGAAAAACCAGTCAAACATCTTTAGAGGTGTATGTGACAAAACCATTTGCTCTTCTCTTACCTAGAATGAGAATGAATATCAAGTTTCAAATTAAACTTCCACCAATGAGCACTGGTGAAGAGCATGTGGTTGCAAAATCCAAAACTATGAAACTTCATACAGAGACAAATACAAAGAAAATTATCAACTAGCTAGTTTTACCTACAGCCAATCAAAAAGTTACATTGTTTATTGTCTCTTCTTCTTGTATTCCTTGCTCAAGGTCAGGTAATAAGGAAAACATTGTTTTACACCTTGTTGTGCAAGCAATGTCATGATGTTACAAGTTGCATTTTGGTGCATTGCCCTCTTAATCTATTAGAGACGTTTTCACCAACCACATGAAACGGGTCATTTTGGGGGGTAAGGGCGGGGCGGGGGATTGAGGGAAGGGGTGGGTTTATTTTAGGTATTTGGAGGGCGAGAGGGAGGGGGAAGGGGAAGAAGGTAAATGAGTAAGGGGAAAGGTAGTAGAAAAGAAAAAACCCAGATTTCAGATCTCAAGAGGTTAGCATCATTACCTGCATGATTTAACTGCGCCAGGAGCCCATAACCCAGACTGCAGAATTTTCCCAAGGGCATCCACAAGACCAACTTTCAGCATAAACCCATCACCATATTACTACCCAGCTGCAGAGCAGACGTTTTTTGTGTTTTTCAGGCAAGAGGAGGCAAGTGCAAGGCGAGCACGAGCCACATGCGACAGGATGTGATGTAATGTGCTGCTCCCGTTGTGCGTGACTTGCGCTTTGTGCTCACCTCTTGCTTTGCACTCGCCTTGCGCTTGCCTCCGCTTGCCTTAAAATGCAAAAACATAAGCCCGCTTTGTAGGCTTATAAATTACTTATGCTAAGCCACAAGCGGGATTATGACATTTTTTTTTATTTGAAGAATTTCTTCACAAATGTCAAATGGTCTACTGCCTGGGCTACCCTACCCCTACCCTTAATCACCTCAATAACATTGATAGTGCATAGCATATGAAGATTAATAGAGCGACTTAAGCTTACCTCAAAGCCAATCTTATCAGAGAGGCGCTCAGCAGCTTCTTTTTCTAACTCACAACCACCATTTGTCAAAAAAACTGTGGGAACTTCGGACTGCCGGAGCATCTCAAGGGCTTCTCTTGCCCCTGGGATAGGGTTCCGACCTCTTACAAGTACACCATCGATATCCAGCAAGACACCGAAAGATGGCGTCGCTGTTTTCGGTAACAGCCTAGCCGTAGGATTATCACAGAAGAAACGAGCGCCACAAAAACGCAAAACATCGCTAAATTTTGGTGCCATTTTGATAAAGGATGGCAACGCTCGACGAGAAGTACAAGAAGACATGGTAACAAACGGTGCACAACGCACTCAACTCAAAAGTGCTCCAGAAATAGAAAACCTAGTATATCTCTCACTACATGAAAGTTGATAATGTTGATATTCAACAACAAAAAGGTGTGAAAATAAGCTAGAACAAGGCAGCTGTCACATGGTTACGTATAAAGTCCAAATTCGCCAAGTCCTGCCGCCATCTTGAAACGGAGAGCATGATGGGTAAGTTTTATCCAATGCTTCGCGATTAACTCGACAGGTATTCGGAAAGTCGAATATCTCTCGGTATTTGCCGAACGATTCCGATCTGTTGCGAAAGTATTGCGAAACCGGAATCGCGTGGCTCTGGTCGCCATCTTGGCCACGTTCTTTACCCATATTTTCAAAAGTGTTCAGGGTTTTCGGTTTGGTTGGCGAAAGCATCCACTTTATAACGTTTCTTCTAGTTGAAGATGAGCACTGTAGACTCGTATGGGCCTGCATCTCAAACACTTACCTTTTTAGACACCGAAGAAGCTGATTTCGGCGCAGATACTCAAGGAAGCGAGTACGAATTTCATGATTTTACTGTCCCATCGCAAACTCAAACACAGTCGCAAGCTTCACAGCCTGAAGGCAGCCAACCTTTGGTCAATGGAAATATTGTGGACCAGAAAGAAGACCTTAGTAATGGTCCTGTAGCGGTAAATGAAGAATCGAAGGCAGATGGTGGAGTTTCCAAGGTTAACAACTCGTTAGGAGAGCTAAACTTCGAAGAGGACGAAGATGAAACCTTTTACACGAAAGATCTTCCGTTATATGCTTGCAGGTGTGTTCAACTTGAAAGCAGTTCTTTGGTAGTTTAAGGAACCGTCTAGCGGTTTAAATAACGTTTTTTTTTATTAAATATTTTTTCTCGGAAGCCGCTAAATAATCATTTAGAATTGGACTGGCTTACACAGTCTAATAAACGTTTTTCGATCTATTTAAAAAATTAAAACTTAAGCTTACGTGGGAAATTGTTAGTTTTATAGACTGGATTTCCCAAAAGGCTTTCAACTATTTTATATTTTTTGTCTCCGTGTAACATGAAATAAAATCCTTTAAATGCATGTATCTCTACTTTAAGCAAAGCGTTATTAATAATTATAGTCTCATTCCTCTTTTTTGTCTTTAATTTTATTTTTTATCATTATTTTAATTAATTCCTTTTATAAAGATGTATGGACAAAACAGTCCTTAAAAATG
The DNA here is from genome assembly GCF_977016875.1 of Pavona decussata. Taxonomy (NCBI): domain Eukaryota; kingdom Metazoa; phylum Cnidaria; class Anthozoa; order Scleractinia; family Agariciidae; genus Pavona; species Pavona decussata. The sequence goes on from NW_028145546.1 coordinate 162,412, forward strand.
GCTTCTCTACCCTACCCATAAAGGTCATCATACGCTGTATGGAATTACAATAACTATTTTTCTTTGATACAATATTTGCAAGTAAACACAGTTAACAAAACAACTGATCTCTGATACCGATAATCAACGATAACAAAAGTAATAACACTGGCCAATCACTAAAAATGGTATTATATCACATCTTTTCTAAGGGCTGGGTCGCACTAGAGCCAATTTTGTTTATTTAAGTGAGACTCTGTCAACACGTACTGCAAAATAAGTGCGACCTCACGTTTCCAAAACTTGCCAATTTTTCACGGATTGCCAAACTTTCGCCAATCTTCAAAGACACCGAATTGCTGCCTCGGAGGCGACCAAATTTTGGCAAAGCAGCCAATTTTGTTTGTACAGCAATTAAGCTGTCATTCACTGTAGCGAAGCGAGTGCTAGCAGCACTCCTGACCCAGTAGAGCGGAGCAAGAAAGGCAAAAAAGGAAAGTACAACACCTGGGCCCAAGCTGAGCAACGACTGCTTGTTCAGTTGTGGGCCGAAAACCACGAGTGGTTAGAGAACAGAGAGTCACGAACGGCGTGGATTAAAATCTGCGACGATTTAAACGCTCGCATGAAATCAAGTGTATGAAGAAAATCAAGTATTTAGTAGAACGTTACAAAGAAGCAAAGGAATGGAACAGTTAGCAGACTGGAGGGTCGAAGAAGAAAAGCATGTTTTACGACGAAATTGATGCAGTCCTGTGTTGCCGAGACATTGTCACGTTAACCAATGTGTCCATTCTCTTACGCGAAAATGTTTTGTTTTTCCTGATGTAACAGGAGAAGAAGGGTCATTTTCCCCAGCGGGTTATGACTGATGTTGCTGTCAGTCAAAGACGTTTTGGAACTGCAAATTTCCGTAGTGCGACCAAGACTAAAAATTGGAAGTTCAAAAATGTTTGCCAAAAGTTTGACCGCCAAAAATTAGGAGATACAAAAATTCGCTTAGTGCGACCCGGCCCTAACTTGTGCACTTATCGTCGAAATGCATAAAAATTGACATTAGGTCAGAGATAAACTAAGCCTAGCTAGCCTTTGCATAAACAGTACTTCTCTGTGTACTTTGCGGCTTAGCTAAGCTGTGTCCTACTTTCTCATATAAATGGCCAAAATGTTTTGTGTAGCTTGTCAAAATGGATCATTGCAGATTACAAGAGAAGTTTTAGGATGCAAACTGCACTAGCTAGGCATCACCTGAAAAATTAATTGCAGCATTGCCACAATCGTTGCAAAAATTAGAACTGACTTCTAGTTTTCGCAAGGGTCGCAGTAATGTTGCATCAAGTTTTTCAAGTGTTGGCCGGTGTAACCTACTTTTCACAATCATTGCAGCGATGCCTCGGCATGTTTTGCAAGGGTTGCCAAGTATACTTTGTGCAATCATCTCACAGTGTCTCATTATACTGTTTTTAAACTTTGCAGGATAAGTTGCACAAAAAGAATAATTGCCTAAACATAATTGCCTAGTGTAACGCCTCCTTAGAGTCCCAAACAATCCAATGATCCAATCAACACTCAAAGCCTCAAACTAAAATTTAATGTAGTAATTTTATCTGGTACCAAGCAGAGGAAGATGCACGCATTTAAGTCACGGTTGGTTTTGGTTTTTCTTCCTATTGATGCAGAAGTTTCACGAGGTTAGCTAAGCTTGGCACAACTTAGTAAAGCAAAGTACAAGTAGCTTGATACCTATTTTCCTCATATCGATAAAGTTACTTAGCTACTTAGCTGAATTGCTAGACTTTTTACTTTCTAATTAATTTTGCCATTTTTTTACATGTACATTATTCAACTTTAATTATTTAATTTTTATAGTTATTTATTGCATGCATTGTTGATAGTTCTTTTTGTTCCTTTCTTTCAATATTTAGTACAGTTGGTACGATATCTGTATAGATTTTACCAACTAAATAAAGGTAGATGAAATGTAGATGAAGTGGTCTTCACATTAATAAAAGTTCTTACTATAGACACTAAACTTCCCAGTGAATAAATTATTTTCTACAATTTTTTTCTCAGGTACTGTGGAGTTCATGACCCGGCATCTGTTGTTCAGTGTATTCAATGTAAGAAGTGGTTTTGTAATGGCCGGGGCAACACTGCTGGCAGGTAATACTCTTGGCACTTAAAGTGATTTATTTATTTTGGTCAAATAACCCAATAATAAGTGTGCAAAAAATCACTGATTTGACGCCCGTTGGGGAATTGTTTTTTGTCTTTGTTTTTGTTTTCAGTCCAATAAACTACATGTACTTCATTCAAGTGTGCTTGGACATTTACTGTCTCTTTCTTTATTACTAATTTCTTTATTTTGAAACTTCTCCTTCACAGCCACATTGTAAACCATTTGGTTAGAGCCAAACACAAAGAAGTGACCCTTCACAAAGATGGTCCCCTGGGAGAAACGATCTTGGAATGCTACAACTGCGCCTGTCGCAATGTGTTCTTATTGGGCTTCATCCCAGCCAAGGCTGACTCTGTTGTGGTATTGCTGTGTAGGTTAGTATGCATCTCTGAATTCATAACATATTTAACATGAGTGAGCACCATTTGTTGCTTATATAATTATGGAGTCTGCAGGCTGCTAAGTGCCATCCAAAATTGCACTTTGATTTCCAAATTGTTGTGACTTAATTACTTAGCACAATACGTGTAGTTGATTGAGATGTCATGCTAAGAATGATTTTAATTCATGCAAATTGGGATGAATCAAGTGACGTTGACGTTTGAACTGGGTCTTACTCAAGTTTTGATTTTTTTAGGCAGCCATGTGCAACACAAAGTAACTCAAAGGATATGAATTGGTGAGTAACCATACAATTATCCAAGTTGATCAGAACACTGTCAGTAATTATATTTTCCATTTTCTAGCTTGATTGTTAATATTAATATGTGAATGTTTATTTTCAATCAGGGATCAGGCACAGTGGCAGCCTCTGATCAATGACCGCTGTTTCCTTTCATGGCTTGTCAAAGTTCCTCCTGATGAGGATCAGTTGAGGGCAAGACAGGTAAGTGTATAACAAGGTACAGGCTGGCCCACTGGTTGCAAGTTTGGGAAATAAGAAAGTGCTACATGCACCAATAAATTGTGTGTCCATTCAAAACAGGTTTGGCGTGGGAAAATGTACAATGATGCTTTTTCGTTAAACAGATATAACAGGATGCTAAACACCTAACTCAAGCATTTATCTTTCATTTCCAGATCTCAGCCCAGCAAATCAACAAACTTGAAGAACTTTGGAAGGTTTGAGAATTTGCTATCTTTCTTTCCTTCCTTCCCTCCGTCCTTCCTTCCTTCTTTTCTTCCTTCCTTCCTTCCTTCTTTCCTTCTTTCTTTCTTCAGAACATAATCCCAACCATTTTTTTATTTTTTGCGCTTGTCCTTGAAAAAAGAATTAATGTACTGTAATGTGCACACATTATAATGTACATAGAAAAACAAATTAACAGATAGACATTCTTGATAATATTTCAATCAGAGCTCACTGTACATGTACATGTGGGTACACCTGTCCTGTAATACTGTGGCATTCTCTATGCTATATTTCCTGAGTACTGAATCAATGTCTTTTTTCAAATTAAATATAGAGGCCAGAATAAATTGAGGAACTCATTTCCTCATATGAGTCATCTGACATCTGAGTGAGTGGTGTCTGACTGTGACCCTTCCACTCTTCCTTTACAGGACAACCCAGAAGCCAAGTTAGAAGATTTGGATAAGCCTGGAGTTGACGATGAACCACAGCAAGTTCTTCTGAGGTTTGCAATGTTTGTTTCTGGATCATGAAGTTCAGATAATGATAAGAAGTTCAAATGTTACATGTATGTAAACCGTCAGTTAAACCTATTATTTATTGATGTGCTTATACCTTCTTCTCTGTAGGTATGAAGATGCTTATCAGTATCAGAACATCTTTGGTCCATTGGTGAAACTGGAAGCAGATTATGACAAGAAGCTAAAAGAGTCACAGGTAACCTACACAAACAGACACACTTCTGTGGGAAATAGTTCAACCAGTGTTTGAACTTTGGACTGTCTCACACTGTATTTCAAATGTTGTGTAGGGAATCAGCTATTTCACTAGTCAGACCTCAAACATTTTCTGATAATTGCCAGAAAAATAATGTTTGAATGTCTAGTTTTTGTAGTAGTATTGTTAGTTGCAAATGTGGATTGAATACATCAAAGCAGACAACTGTATTTGCACAAGAAATTCAAAATGGTGATCCAACGCTTTGTTCCTGATGATCTAATTTTCTATAGATAGGTTACTAGTATTGCAGAATTTGTTGGAGTAAGTATTTTTTAGACTTAGGTCCTCTTATATATACACAATATACATGCTTCAAACCAGTGCTATGTGGCTTACACACCTGTTAGTTTTAAGTAATTCCTGTACTTTTTTGACATTCTTGGAGTATTCAGTTGTTATCTGTATCTGATGCCAATCTTTTTTTCCCTCACAGACTCAAGATAACATTGTTGTTCGCTGGGACATAGGTCTAAACAAGAAGAGGATTGCATATTTCTCATTTCCTAAAACAAATGATGACATGCGACTGATGCCTGGTGATGAGCTGCGCCTGAGATATGTTGGCGAATTACACAAACCCTGGCAGGGTGTTGGCCATGTGATCAAAGTACCAAACAGTATCCTACTAAAAGCTAATTAAAATAAATTAAGGGTGTGTTAGATTGACGCTATTCCAGAATAGGAAGACATAGAATGATGACAAGAAATCCCGCATGAGAGGTTTTTGGAGTTTGAAGGACAAAATGACTCTTTAACTATCATGTGTCAGCAAAATTTTGCAGAAATGTCTTCCCAAATTTACTTGAAAAGAGAAATCTTACTAACAGGTATTCTTCTTGTTCCTATTCCAGAATACGGTCAGTTGAACACAACCTAAGATCCAATACTGAAATAGTGACTTACTAAGAGTAGAATAATGGATAGCAATGTTTAACAGTGTGAATCTAAATACTGTTAATAAAAATGGAGAAATACTGTAAAATTGAGAAAAGAGAAGGCAAATATTGTCGACCAAGCCACTCCATTACTGTTCATTTGTTTACATTTCCTGTAGTTTGAGCTCTTGTTATGATAGGTATCTATGAAAAATGATGTTTAAAAGTTCAATATGTTTGCAACTTAGAAGGAATGGAGGGAGAACCAGTACACATTGGTGGGAAGTAGACGTCTCTTGCCTTTGCACTATTCTTGGTTCTTTAAGAAGGTTACATCTTGTTCATGCAGCCAACACCCAACTTGTGTTCCATAGGAATAACAAAATGAAAGTCATACCTTTCAATAGGTGTTAAAACACATTAACAAAACATTAATAAGAATTTTGCAGTGGACACTGCAGTTCTGCCCATAAATGGATATTTTCTTAACTTGTCGTTCTCCAGACTTTGGTGAGGAAGTTGGAATTGAGTTGCGAAGCAATCTGGGTGCACCAGTGGAGTGTACCCATAACTTTGTGGTGGACTTTGTGTGGAAATCAACATCCTTTGACAGGTGCAAATCAAAGTCATGTTCTTGAAATTGTTAGGAATTCTTGTGTCATTGTTTGATTTTTATATGTATGTGTACAGAAAGGCTTTTTACATGTAGTAACTTGTTATTTAAAACTTTCTGCAATAAACTTTATTGTGACAATGTAAATGATTGGTTGCTGTGGTTATTTTCATTTTCTTGTCCATTTTAACAACTATTTGTGATTGGCAGGATGCAGACTGGAATGAAGACCTTTGCTGTTGACGAGACATCAGTCAGTGGGTACATTTACCACAAGCTCCTGGGACATGAAGTTGAGGAACAGGTTGTCAAGTGTCAGCTTCCTAAAAGGTTTGTTTTATCAATAGAGGCAAACATAACTTAGGAAGGTCTCCTGAAAGTTGAACCCTTTTGACTCCAAATTATGCTGTCAAACACTTGGAAAAGTGTATTGTGTAGGAACTGTTCCAAAAAATGGACTGGCACTGTCAAGTCAAAGTGTGGCTTCATTTACTCCTTGAGTTTGTTAGTTTGCTTTTCTGATGACTTGTTCAGTTTTTTTAGAGATACAATTTTGTATGCTCAAATGAGTATTTGGGTGTGATGTCCTCAGTTGTCTGAGATGCACAAAATGCTAGTGCTGCTATGTCCTTGTGGTAATTCAATCATTTCACTAAATGGACTGTGTTAACATTATAGGTTTTCAGCTCAAGGTTTACCTGAACTTAACCATTCACAAGTTTATGCTGTGAAGACTGTCCTGCAAAGACCCCTTAGCCTTATTCAGGTATATTATGAAATTATTGTAGTGCTGTTTATGCTTATGAAGAAATCAGGGTGTTTTCCCTTTAGCTTAGATTCTGAAATATTATTGGACATCTTTTCCATTCATCACGCTTCAATGCAGGCAGGCTAACGTTTAAACCATGCTGCTTTCTTGTTGTGTCTTTGTCAATTCACTGTTTTTTATCGTGAGTTCTTTATATACAAACATAGTTCCAAGTCATTCAAGTTCTTGTTATATGTTTGTGTTCTTGCAGGGACCACCTGGTACTGGTAAGACAGTGACGTCTGCCAGTGTAGTGTATCACCTGGCCAAACAGAATAATGGGTGAGTTATATGTATAGTATAGAGCTCTTAATAATAAAAACATACTTGTCACTCTAGACGTAAGCATTGTTTAATTATCTATCAAGGTTGTCTGATGATTGTACTAAGTGACAAAAGTTTGATTTTTTGTTTGTTTGTTTAATTTTCCAGTCAAGTTCTTGTCTGTGCTCCCAGTAACATTGCCGTGGATCAACTGACAGAGAAGATACACAAGACAGGACTCAAGGTACTGTTAAACTGCCACATGGATCCTCTGTCCAGATTATTCTTGTGCAAGTACAATGGATTTGCATTTCTGTTGAATGTGCTTTCCTTCCCTTTTAAGGCAGACCTCTAGATTTTAGTGTGAGTACTAGTTTTTCCAATAGAGAAGTGCATGTGTGTGAGTCAGTGTCGTGTTTGGCAGGAAAATGAGATAGCCGTCATCATTTTACTACCAGTTTTTGTGAGAGTGCCATAGTGGCGAAAACAAGTCCTCGAAACATAGGGGATCTCGTCTTTTTGGAATGATGAAAGGGTTTACATGTAGCTATCATTATTCAAAGCAAGTGCATCAAATTTGTTGCTCATAAAGAGTAAAAGAGCTCCCAGATACATGTACGTTCAACCAGATTGATGTGATGATGTTATTTGATGTGACAATAGGTTGTTAGACTGTGTGCCAAGAGTAGAGAGGCCATTGACTCGCCTGTGGCATTCCTTGCTCTGCATAATCAAGTGCGCAATATGGACAGTGTCCCTGAGCTGCAAAAGCTTCAACAACTCAAGGACGAGCAGGGTGAGCTGTCTGCTGCTGATGAGAAACGATACCGGTCTCTGAAGAGGAACTGTGAACGAGACCTTCTGCAGGTCAGTAAGCTCTTTAATCTGACATGCAGTTACCTATTTCATTTCCACAGTACTTAGTAGGTCAGGTTTGCTTATTTTTCGAGGGGGTGGGCGGTGGTGGGAGGGTGCTTTGGTTGATTGGAACTTTATGGTTTCTATTTTTTTTAACAGTGTAACAGAGTTTAAAATTTGGGATTTAATTAAGGGTTTTCTTTATTTTTCAGCATGCAGACGTGATCTGTACCACATGTGTGGGAGCTGGTGACCCTCGTCTGTCCAAGTTCAGGTTCCGCACTGTGTTGATTGATGAGTCTACCCAGGCCACTGAACCTGAGTGCATGGTACCGGTGGTACTTGGCTGCAAACAGGTCACTTACATGAGCTTTCCTATGCTAAATGTCAATGTCAATATTCTCCTCATTGTTTTTTTCTTGATTTCTCATGGTACTAGTTAAGAGAATTTTTTTCCAAGTCAAAAATTTGGCTTTTGGTGATTATTTGCTTAATTCTCATGACCTATATGACTGTTTGATCAAAGTAGTGATGTTGTAAGTAAAAGTTAGATGTTAGCTGCTATTTGGGCTGGAAGGGGTAAGGTTGAAAACTATGGCAGCTGTTTGTTTGCCTGGTGTGAGTAGTTGAGACAATTTGGTGAACAAGAAAAGAGGTTGCCGACGTGGGAATCTCAAATTCAATTCCAAATTTGTGAGCAGTGTTTATTGGACAAAATTTTGTGAGATAATTTTTGTGTTATTGGACATACAATGAATGTGGTGAAGTCGCACACTGGTCATATGAATGTTTGAAGTTTATTTGCAGGAAATAAATGTTGCGTTATCTTGTTTTTACAGCTGATCCTGGTTGGAGATCATTGCCAGTTGGGTCCTGTTGTGATGTGCAAGAAAGCTGCCAAGTAAGACAGCCTGTCCTCTATTCCCCAAACCATACCCACCCCCCATACTCCAACTCCAACTTGTTTAAATCAACATGTCATTTGACTTTCTTTAGTGCTGGTCTGTCTCAGTCCTTGTTTGAACGGCTGGTGGTTCTGGGAATCCGACCCATTCGCCTGCAAGTTCAGTACCGTATGCATCCTTCCCTGAGTGAGTTCCCATCCAACCTATTTTATGATGGAACACTTCAAAATGGAGTTACTATTGGTGAGTATAAGGAAATGTGCCATTTGTGTATGCGCTGAAACCTCTATCCTTTTCTGGCATTGCAATGTTTTAAAAGGAATCAGTTATTTCAAATTCAATTTCTTAAAAATATTGCACTGTAGAAGTACTTGTAAGCTTACAATATAAGGACAAGACAAAAAATCAAAATTGAATTAAGCTATGTTAAGTCAGCTGAGCATCTTTTCACAAGGGTTCAGTCAAAATATTCAGTATGAATTTGGGGTGTGAAAGGTAGAGACTGTAACTGATGCATGCATGTGCCAAAGTAGGGCTAATATTGAGAAGTTGGGATTCAAAATGCACACTTGTGTTATTATAACATAGTTCTATCCACACTGTGAGCTTCTGTTACTTGAGTGAATATAATATTAGGTGAAATGCAGATAAAAGTTTTACTGCTGAAGCAGCTAACATCGCAGACAATCTTTTGCTCACAAAATTCCTTTGATTGTTCTTCTCAGCTGAGCGTCAGCAGTCAGGAATTGACTTTCCATGGCCTGTCCCTGACAAACCAATGTTCTTCTATGCTACCATGGGCCAAGAGGAAATTGCCTCCTCTGGGACATCTTACCTGAACAGGTACATGTACTTTCATCACTCTTGGTGGTTTTGAAACTCTGCTGTCTGCAAAGCAGCGTATTACTGTGTGTAACATGCTCACCACAATATGCATGCTGTCTTTAATATTAGAGATCTCACAAAAATCTTGTTGTCCAGTGAGATTTTTTGCAACATCCAGTAAGTCATAATCATGGACATGTGCTGGGAAAAGTACAAAGCTGAATTGGTACAAAAGGCTTGTTGCCAAAGTCAAGTCTTATCGGCTGAGGATTATTACATTATCATGGGTTTGTATCATGTACAAATGCAACTGTCATCATTTATGTTTAGCACTGTCTGTGGTCATGATTGTCTTATCCTTTAAAAAGCACTAAGAAATCTATTAGCTTTTTTTTGGGGGGGGGGGGGGGAGGATTTTTCTTTTAGTTTGTGTCATTTTATAGGCGTGATTTACATGTAGGTCTGGTGTGTCACACAAAATATATTTTGTGTTGTCTAAATCTGCCCTTACAAATGCTTAAAATTTTCAAATCTAAAGCCCACACAAAAATAAAAGCATTTAAAGGTTGTCTTTATTCTTATGCATGTACATGTAAGTAGTTTCTAACAAAGCTGAAATGTCTTCCTAATACGTTTGCATCACAGGACTGAAGCTGCCAATGTGGAGAAGATTGCCACCCGTTTCCTTCGTGCTGGAGTCAAGCCAGAGCAGATCGGAGTGATCACTCCATATGAGGGACAGAGGGCCTACATTGTGCAGTACATGCAATTCAGTGGATCTCTTCATGCCAACCTGTACCTGGTAAGATCAATATGTGAATTCGCCATACTGAGCACCATATCTTGCTTTTATGTTAGTTTTGTGAACTCACTGGTACATCTTAGCTCTATCCCATCACTTAACATTTTCACTATGCTCATTGATGATATGGTGAAGCATTCACTTAATTCAATGATTATGCTGACCTCAACAGACAGAAGAAAGGGCTGTTGGTTTCCATCATGCTTGAAACACATTTCAGTACGAGGGACAACAATGTAACGTGTTTTAAAAACTCTGAAGGAGCACAGTAAGAAAATACATGTCCAATATATTTGAACATGTAGGCCCCTCCCCTCCCCAGAAAGTGTTGTAGTACCAGAGATGGATGTGTGAACATTGTCATGGTAACGTGACTTGTTTAAGACATGCTTTAGATACAGTTGTGCATGTAGTAATCTTAACTGTTGTTTGTGTTCACAGGAAATTGAGGTGGCCAGTGTAGATGCTTTCCAGGGACGGGAGAAAGATTACATCATCCTGTCATGTGTGCGATCCAATGAGCACCAGGTAAAGCTACAGTGAACATGATGTTAAAATAAGTTTGCATGGGAAAATAGACAGGAACAACAAAAGTTTTACTGTCGTTGATATGGCAAATGCCTAGATCCGTTAAAAATTACTCAAAACCACCTAAAAAATTTGACGAATCCAAATAAATTCAAATTTCGATGATTTTGAAGACTAAATGATGCAATCTAAACTAAAAATTATGACAAATGGATTAAAACAAACAGATTCGAAAAAGTACATCTCTGTCCTTGGGAGTTTTGAGATTTGCAGGCCTGGACACTATCGAGAGATTTAGAATCACGTTTATGGCAAACGGCAAACGATGGGTACATGGATGAGAATAGTACAAAACAATTCTGGCCTTTGATGCTAACGCAAAACTACCCAATTTTACTGAGACACTGAAAACAGCGAGCGGCAAATGAAGGATAAACATGGTGACGTGGTCATTTCTGCTGTTGGCCGTTAGCCGTAAATCTCCCGTACATCTCAGACAGTACGTGGACTTTGTGACCCTTTCAAGACTTAATATACTTACTTTCTTTTTGCTTTCTATTTGTTCACAGGGCATCGGTTTCTTGAATGATCCAAGACGTCTGAACGTAGCTTTGACTCGAGCAAAGTATGGAATCATTGTCATCGGCAATCCCAAGATTCTGTCCAGGGTAAGTTGTTAATAGAAAAAAGATGGTGCTTGATTACATATTGATATAGTCAAGTGACATGGTCGTTATAGTGAAAAAATTGCACCCTTTCCGTAAAGACGTTAAGAGGTCGGTGAGTTCTTGGTCTCTTTGAGAGATCTTTTTCTTTCCAAAACTGCCAGCAACATAACTACTTATTTACCACTTGCTTCTTGATCAATCAGTTGATCGGAAAACGGTGTAAAAATTCTTAGATTTAATCCAAAATCGTACTGTACGTTTACAGTTTTTTCGTTGGATGTCTCAGCTCGGATCGGGAGCCTGGAGACAAAAAAATAATTACTTTCCACCTGTCATAGAATTCTTTTCAGGAACCGAATTTTTTTTCCTGTTTTGATTTCTGCAGCAACCCCTGTGGAACCATCTGTTGAACTACTACAAGGAGAACAAGACCTTGATGGAAGGTGAGTTTGAAAACCGTGCCTTTTTCGTGTTTTCAAGATAGAAGAATTCGCTGCATGTGAAATGTGCTGTTTTTTCTCGCTCTACAGGACCCCTGAATAATCTGAAGGAAAGCATGATTCAGTTCAGCAAACCAAGAAAACTTGTCAACCGAACCAATCCGGTAAAGTGAATTTCTTCCTATTTGTGACCGTTTCTTGTTCAAGTAAATTACAATCACTCCTTCCTTTTTCTGTGGCGCTTTTCTGGGACATAAAGGGTTGATCATTCTATATTGACGAGGAGGGGTTGGCAAGATACCAAAAAATCCTGCAAAGCTTTTTCTGAAGGAAGAAAATAGGCACACCGAATGATGAAACGAAGTATGGTTCCCCACCCGTCTATAATAGAGCGACTCGGAAAACTTACACACTCGTGAGCGAAATGTCACCACGAGTAAACCTTAATTCCCCAGGTATTAACTACCTCAGGTTGTCATTGCGGTCAACAATCACTTTAAAATTCACTCAGCCTTACGCCATGGCTTTCATTGGTGAAGATGTTGATGGTAGTTTGAATCTGGTCAAATGTTAACATGAGTTCCAACTTCACTTTTGTATCACAAACATTAAGGTGCTTACTGGTACACCGTCTTCTATCCCTGTACCTCATACCTTACAACAGTTTGTTAGATTTGTACTGACAAGTCTTGTTCTTTGTGTGATTAGGGAGGCCGTTTCATGAGCACCACCATGTTTGATGCCCGCGAGGCTCTGATCCGCGGCAGTGTGTATGATCGACAGATGCCCACAGCACCCATAGACCCCGCAGCCTTCCATGATCAGTACTTCCACACCCATGACCGTCTGAGCTACATCGGCGCCGAACGCACCATCCCACCTGCCGCCGCCGCTAGGATCCCTGTACCCGTGGGAATGTTTATCCCCCCTGTACCTCCCCCACATCACAACTACTTTGGACAGGTGAGTTCAATGACCAGAGGACATCTGTTTGAACTGTGGATAGAAAGGTATTGAAATGGGTTGCTTAATTATTATTATACATCACAAGAAGATCCCATTCCTCATGGATTTCCCAAAGTAATGTTTGTCGTTTTAATGGTATTTTCCTTTACTCTCAGCCTCTGGCGGGTCGTATGCCACATGGTCGACCAGTTCAGCAGCCTCGACAGCGTAATCAGCGAAACCATCACCCTCAACAGCCAATGGCTTATGCTCCTCACATGCCAGCCAGCCAGGCTAGCCAGGTACGAACATTTCTCTATCAGCAAGACTTTGCTACTAGTAGTAACGCGTGTTGACTTTCCTAGGAAAAAGAGGACACCAGACTAGAGGCGTGTCATTTAATACGCGCGCATTTCGCTTTCTTAAATCTTGTCTGGTCACGCAAATGACAACACTGTTTTTGTGGTGAGTGCTTCTGATCTGAGAATTTTAGAGTACTTCAGCGATTTGCAAAATACCGGTTCTACTTTTTTTTTTGGCGAATATCAGTACACAGCAATCGCAACGAATGCCTGCGAGTATGGTGGCTTTCTTGGCTTCTGATGCAAAACAGGAACATTAAACCAGAGCCTTCAAATCAGCAGCCTCTTCCTACCTCGCCTTGGCCCTCCCACCGGTTTTCCTGCTTTTTGCACAGGCAATCGCACCTCCACAGTGGTTGGCTTCGTGTCTCTCGTATCTCACCTATTTAGATTTAAATTTAGAACATAGTATTAACTGCGTTCTCCTTCACAGGATGCCTCGCAGCCACTGTCCCAAGGTCCTCTCACTCAAGGCGGTATGTCCATGAGTCAGCCCATGGCCTCCCAGCCCCTGTCCCAGCCGGACCTGTCTCAAGACAGTTACCTAGGAGATGACTTTAACCTGAAGTCTCAGGCGGATGCGGTGCTGTCCCAGGACTCCACCTACCAAGGGGAGAGGGGAGGTTACATGAACTCCTTACCAGACTACTCCCAGCCAAACTATGCCTCCCAGTACTGAAGTGTCAGCCTCCCGGCTGATAAGGGGGCACGTCACCACCCGGCAGCCGTCGCTTAGGCAACCGGCATGGTAACGCCTTGCGAAAGCCACACCCTTGCTATGCCCCGCACGGAAGGGTGTGGTATCCACCTTAACCTTGAAGTGAACCGAGAGCAAGAAGAAGACGAGAAGTGGAGAGGAGAATTTTGTTTTTGCCGCTTTTAGAAACGGCAGATCTTAACGGTCTTGACGCCTCAAAAGGAAAAGACACATAAACCGAGAAACGCAATTCTAGTCTTAAACCGGATAACAGACGATGAGCTTTTGAAAAACACGGTAAATGAAGCAGCGATATCTAAACTTGTCTTTCAGTGGAGAGGCATTTTACGGTCTTAAAGATTTGGCTTTTACTAAACCGTCTGTCGTCATTAAGCTGCTAACATTGTAGTTCAGGTAGAAACTGTTAAACTTGCATTAAGGAAATTAAGCCAAACCACGTCGACAGTATCTGCAACAGGAAAGCAAAGTGAACTGTTTGAGGAGAATACAGTCGAGCAGAACAGCATTGTTTCATTTTCCGCCTTTCAGTTAGGCAAATAGGAAAGGATTGGTTCAATCAATCTGACCAGCCACGAAGGGGTGCCGTATTTACTCGGAAAAGCGCCTTCCTCGATTAAAGGCTATATCCGTGAATAAGCTTCGCACCGATAATATACTAATAAGGTCCTCTCCCGTGTAAGTGCCGAACCCTCTCCCCCCTGTCCCAACAACAACAATAATATGGCGCTTAGTAAAATTCGACTGGGAAAAAGACAACGAAATTTTAAACTGAATTTGTTTGTTGTTATCGCTTCTAGAATTTAAGAATAGTTATATGTTTTATCAGAAGCAGGTTCTGTTTTAGTGATAGTGAAAGCACACCGTCCTCCGCGAGTAAGCGCCACAACGAAAAGTTGGAAACTTTAATTCGCGTAACGCACGTTTTTTCGAGTGAATACGGTACATAAATAATCAAGGAAAAATCCGATTATTTGTACGGTTACATTTAACTGCACCTCAACTGAATGAAGCCTGCTCGTGCTGTGGTTTCAGCTGCTTTTACTGTTGTGTTAAGAACAGGACAGAGTCAACTTGTAATGGAACCGGACTTTTTAACCTGGATTTGTCAATTTAAAAAGGGCAGGAGTTTTTACCATCTAGAAGAAGATGTACTCGCGTCCCGTAAAGGTCGTTTATAGATAGGTGTTTGATTACACCCTTGTTTGTTATTGTGCTTCATTGTAGCGTTTTAATCTTTTAGACTGGTAATGTTTTGTGCAACACTATTTTGATTGCCCTGCGGTATTACGCTAGGATCTGTAGTTAAATTGAAGTAGTACATTGTAACGTTGACATTAGACTGCAAGGAGTCCCTTTCTGGTTAGTCGAGATGGTGTGCTCATAGCGCAGCGAGACTGGAGCGAGGAGAAATAAACCAGAAGAGACTGAAGAAGAAGAGAAAAGACTTTTTTCCGCCTCTCCCCAAGCCCCCTTCCGCTCGTTCACTCCAGTTTTTTCGCGCGACCTCTCGACTATCCAGAAAGGGACTGCTTGCAGTCCACGTTGACATGATTTTCTGTACCCGTCAGGGTTGTAGACAAATACAAACTGAATACGATGTGGATGACTTGTTTTCTTAATGAGTATGAGCCCCAGTACACTGTTTTTTATAAGAACCTTTTTTATAAGAACGTCGAGGCTGAGATTAACCAAAATTTTAAGAACGTATTAAGAACATTCCTCAGGCTGAGAGTCGATTAAGAACGTTTTTATTTTGCTAGTCTGCATATAAAACCAAGGTAACAAATGTAAATTAACCAGAATACTTAAGGGTCAGGCGCGTAGCTAAGGTTTCGATAGGGGTGTTCGTTGAGCCCCAACTCTTACTGAGCGCCGGAGGCGCTCTTACTATAGGGGGGTCCGGGGACATGCTCCCCCAGAAATTTTTGAAAATCTAGGTTCCCAGAAACCTCATTTCCTGCATTTTGAGACCCATTTTAGGCAAATCACAACTTTGTTTTACAGCAGCTTTTTAAGCAATATACATCATTTCGACGGCATATTTGTTTCAACTTAAACAAGAAAGTTCAATGTACATTCTGCGCCTTGTCAAGTTCTTATAGCTATTCGATCCGCTGATAGTCATACACCAAGCTGGTAAACTGCATCATTCTCGGGTGTAGGCCTTCGAACAAATTGACTATCTCGACAAGATTGACAGGCATATCGTATTTGATATGCATTAGAGCCAGGGCTCTGTCGTTCTGCAATCCTTGGCGCTGTGGGAGCAACTCCTACTTTCTCTGCCATGGCTAAAACTAGATCGTAGATCTCGTTAAAGTGAGTGGGAAGATTGGTGCGAAGACGTTTGTAAGTTGCCTTTACCTCCGATACCATCGAAAACGCTTTGAAGATGTCGTTTGTTTTCTGAAGGCTTTACAGTGAGACCCGACGTATGGGAGAGGAAGGACTAGGCGCAGATGAAGGTTGCGATAAAATCAAAGTCGGAGGATAAGACATAAGGCCTAAAGAATGGGTTAGTATCTCTATTTTTCTTGTGTTGATGTATTTTGACCAGAGAAACTTTATTTAAAAGTTTTTCTTCCGCCATTATTGATCTTCAAAGGGGGTTCGTTCGAACCCCTCGAACCTCCCCTCCTACGCGCCTGCAGGGTATGTTTTGTATAACATTAACAATGGTGACACACATCTCGGTTTGCCATAATCAGGAGTTCTTGATACCATATCTCAGCGGACAATGCGCTTTGAAAGGTTTCCGGGTCACGTCCTCATTGATTTACTGAAATACATGTAGTGTATACCATGTTATTTAAGAACATCTTAAGAACGTTTTCAACCTCAAATCGCAATAAAATATAAGAACGTTCAGCCTCGGCTCCAAAATTAGACGTTCTTATATAAAAAACAGAGTATTTCTTTGGCCAGCAGTCAAAGTGCTCTGGTAACAGAGAGCCCTAGTAGTTGTTAAGAATGGTCTTGTACTAAGCGACTTCTAGTACGCGTACGACTACGAGGTTGTTCAATAGACAAAGAGCGCATGCGCGTGAAACAGTGTCATTTTGGCGGGAAAACGAGAGAGCTGTCGTCATTTTACTAACAAGTCCTGGAAACGTAGGGAATCTCGTCTTTTTGGAATCAGGAGAGGGCTTTGCTACCATCATTCAAAACAACTGCGTCAAGTTCGTCGCTCACAGAGAGTACAATGGAGCTTCCTGGGATGAATCTCTTCTTAGTACTTCAATAAAAAAAAATGAAGGTAGATCTCTCTTATTCGTACTCCTACGCGTACTAGAATCCAAAGCCCTCTATTTAGCTTCACGTCTGCGGCAAACAACAGATTTAATTTCTATTTACCTTTTCTTGAGAGAAGAGCGACATGGAAATTCAAAATAACTATCACGTTTATGGCTAAGACAAACTACTCGCGTAGAAACGGCAAATGCAGAAAGTCGTTATTGTATCGGTTAATTAGAACTGTCGCTTGCCGTAAACGCAATGCTTTAATCAATAAAGTTTCATACGAGGAATCTCCTCCTCAGATTCAAGCCCTTACCGTTTCACATAACAGATTTACCCCTTTCACGAACGTAGAACAAAAAAATTGTACCCGTTTCTTACACCTCGGAAGATGAGCCACAGAATGTTCCGCCTTTCTTACATGTTTTGGTGCAAGCGTAATCTTTTCGCGGTCAATTTTTGCCAAGACCTTTTGCTCAGTTTTTGCTACCCTTTTCATATGACTTCGATTTTATAACTGCTACTGCAGTCAAAACGTTTCTGACGCATACTGAAAGAGCATTTGTTGGTGTTCCTGTGAACGAGGTGTCGTGATCAACAAGTCTGCATCTGTGCTGGTGTCGAGACACCTGATCACGTGAACTACCTGAAGTTGTTATTAGTTAATTTTTAACAGGATAACGGGTTCTCTGCTGTTGCATAAAAGGCGCGTCAGGGTGGGGTTACTCGGGTGTATAAACGGAGGAGGTGCGAAGATCTTTTTTTGGGAAATTGAAATCAGCGATTACATGGGGACATTTAGGAGTTAGAAATATGGTGGGGGCTTTCTCTGTGGTTTTAGTGGGGAGATGAATGGGCTTTTTGGGTTTTCAAGGTTCTGACAACTTGGTCTCACTCACATCTCCCCGTCACTAAATGTACCTGAATACACCCCCACCCCCTTCTCCACGGGCATATAACAACAATGACCGTGTTAAAAGCCCCGCCTCTATCTATTAACTCCCCGTTCTCTAATAAGCCCTTTCGTTTGGATAAGAAACTACTACAGAACGTGGGTGCTTCAACAGTTAAAACAAGAAATTTTATTTTCGCCGACGTGAATCGAGTTTCAGTAATCCCTCGATTGTCGAAAAAGTCCTCGGCGATAGAGAGGTCAAAAAGGTCATTTGGAACTGGCAGGTCGACAAGTGAGTTTGCAATCTATTCGATGATTTCGATTACCATCCCTGAATCGCTTCTATGCACTATGCTTCACACCTTTTGAAGTTAACGATCATAACCCATGTTTAGATGATTTGACCCCAATAGGTAGCTGCTAAAAGTTGCAATTATTCACTTAGTGATACAAACATAAAACGTTCCAGGAATATTTGTGTATTTGGTTACTTTTAAATTCCACCCGATGTGCCATCTGAAATGCACGCAAAGTTCATTTTTTTAACAATCTTTTTAACATTTGACTGTTATTTTTTCAAGATGTCCGCCACTGAGTTCACCACATTGTTCCCTTCCCCCTCGTATCTCCAAGAATTTTCAAGTTTTCACAATCTAATTTGGCAGTCACGTAGGTGGTTTGCATTGCCGCCATGTTGGTGTACAAAAAAAAAAGAAAATTTGTTCACATAGTTTGCATAAAAATGGAAGTTCACCCCCAGAATTGGTGTGCTTCCTGTACACCAACATGGCCGTCATGACGTCACATGCCAACCATTGATAGTGCATCCAAACGTGTTTCTGTTTAGGTCTGTACCACGACTAGATAACGTGAAATGGCGTGAAAATTACGTCATCGGTTTTGAACGGCGGCCATCTTGATTATATTGCCTGTAATATAACTTTGCTCTAAATGTTTCTTACCCGTGTAAGCATCCCGACCCTTTATCTGCCCGATTGTGTCACCCCCCCCCCCCCCACCCCTCACCATAAGACGCTCCCGTATAAATGGCCCTTTGATTTCGCAAAAGCTATCATATATATCACGTGCGTATGTAATTTTTGCATTTTCCACTGCTAAATCCTTTTAACTCTGATCTACGTTGTGTTGGCTTGGCTTCGTCGTCTTCAGTTAAGCTAATGGAGGCCATCGTGCTAAAATGTCCGTCATATTTAAAAAATAATCTTAAAATTTACACTTTCCAATTTTTGATGGCAAATTGGGTGGAATGTAAAAGTAAGCAAATATGAATATCCCTACGAAGTTTCTTACTTGTATCACCAAGTAAACAATTTTCGTGCAAAATTGCTATTAGCCGCAAAGCTGCAAGGCATTAATACTGATCTTATCCTTTAATTTTTCACCTATTTTATATTATTTTATTATTATTTTTTTTTGTTATTTTTCTTGAAAGAGATCATCAGTTGCCATTATTATGGAAATACCTCAAACAAAGATACAACTCTTAAGAGATTTGACATGCGAAAATTTACGCCGATAGCAAAGTTGGATCGATTTGACCTGTTTATGGCAGCCGTGAATGAGTGGAAACTTAACACACAAGGCACAGTTTGAAATTCACCAAGGAAATGCAGGTTTCTCAATTGGCTGTGGTGCTTGGTAATTTAGTATTGTTTTGCTATATTTGTTGGCTGTATAATGGGCAATTTGTAGCCAGTGGAAATGTCCTGACAGATGAGAACGTGAGTTCAAAACCAGCGCGCCACAAACGAAGGTATTGTACCTTGTTTAAAAAGTTTATACGTTATGCTGTGACTCAGGGTCTGTCGAGTTTTACACTCATACAAGCAAGGCATAAATGTAATCTCCTTGTAGATGTTTTATGTTTAACTAAGGCTACTCTCCTTGTTTTGGGATGATCATCAAAGTCAAGGTTAATTTGTGGAAAACTTACTGAAACTTTACTTGAATGCCACTCCTACCAATTTATATTAATTCCTGAAAAGTTCCCCGTCTTTGTACAAGTTGAACGAGTTAGAATAATCGCGAATTACGTCAATAACATGAATTTGAGTTAATTTATATTTCCATGCAAATGATGGTTTCGTTGTCTTTGTCGCCGTCCCTTCTATTCGCCTCCAGTCCTGCTCCTTTTGCTCGCAATGGGTCATGGGCAGGTCAAAGTTTTTGCCTAGCTCGCAATGGGTTGTGGGCCATCCGAAGTTTTAAACTCCACTTGCGTGTGATTAAGGCCCATGACTCCATGAAATCTCTGTTGCATCCCAATGCACAGTATACTGAATTTATAGGGGCTGGGAATGAGTCTGGAATCGAAGTCGATAGGATCATGACATCATCTGCGTCATTTCTTTCTAAGCAATGCGACTGCCTCATTTAGCGTTAATACATGAAAGTATTAATCTGTCTTCAGTAATTTCTCGTCAGCCAAAGCAAAAATTGTAAGCAACTACTACGGGGACAACAGGATAATACCTAGGTAGTAATATCATAATTTCATTGTGTTCAACACTAAATATATTTTCTTTTAGTTTAATTAATTTTCATTTGAAGTGCCCTTTCCATGCGCATGTTGTCCATTGTTTTTGTTTCGTTTCGTTTTGTTTTTCTTTTCATTCGAACTGCATGAGCTTATCTCAGTATTATCTCAATATTAAGTTTTCATACAATTTTCTGGAACAAGAGAACTTGGTAAGTGAATGGGGAGGAAAGGGACGAGGAAAGAAGTCCTCTTTAAAACCTTTACGTTTGGCTATCAAAATTTGTAATAACTTCATAGGAATTGAGCTGCTTTTAAGTACATTACAAGTACCTCAGAAGAACCACAAAGGCTTATTACTGAATCTGCGACTGCTTTTAAGCCCAAACATTTGGCAGAAGCACTGAAAATGCTTGGTCGATCCTCCCCTCCCTTTCCCTAAAATTGTAGCACCACGTCTTGAAGACAACGGCCACGCGGTCACTGGAGCTCGGTAAATGATTTGCGATTTCTCGGAGGCAATTAACGTAATATCCTTAATATTAACTAAAATGAAAGTTTTAATCACTCGCCTACGCTTAAAAAAGAACAATAATATTTTCTAGCATAAAGTTAATTTCTCAATCGAATCAGAAATCCCGAATGATCCTGATTATATATCAGAGGCAACTGTTAATTTAAAAAACACCTAGAGAAACCTTGGTCTTGAAAAACTGCCGTTCATTTTTTCACGCGCGAATATGCAAATTAGTGAATATTTGAATACTAGTCTCGTTAACTAAGCAATTACCTACGATTACCTATTTCATTTCAGCGCGTAAATTTGCTCTTTCCTGTCAAAAATCGAGATAAACGGAAAGTGGTAATTATCCTAAAAACATTGTAAAAGAAAATAAGTTGAGGTCAGATTTAAAAAGAAACTCAATTCCTTCAATCCTTTCGCTCAAAATTCACGTGTAGAGAAGGGCAAAAAATTTTAACGCGGGATTAATAATTGAGTTCAAGGTGGCTCAAAAATAAATCTCGTTGTCGGCTGATTAGATTTAACCTACAAGTAATCTCGTATGGTTTGTTTAGCGCACAAATGTTTAGACAATGTTTCTTTATTGTTGGTAATATCCGGCAAAAGAAATGATTGCTCTTTTTAATTCGAGTGCGTATGGATCGTATAGTGTAGAATGTTTTCTTCTCCCTTTAGAATTGGCCGCCGCTTTTGACATTTGTAAGATTTGCACCAGCCATCGTTAAAAGAAGAAGCTAGAGGCATAACTGAGTACACAAGGAGAATTTTTCTGCGGATTTATTGCTTTTGAAGTTTAATTTTAATCATTTCTTTGGCACTTGAAATCGTCTGTTACTAATGAATTTATCTACGGTTTCACCTGCCCTTTTCATTTTTCTTTTATCATTTCGCTTTGTTTCTGTTAGGTAACTCACTTCATAAAATCCTCAATTTGTATGGGAAATTACACAGCAGAAAACTATTGCTATTGTCTTTACTAAAGCTTAGTTTTCCTTTTAAATTTCAGAACATCGGACTCGCAAGCTAGCCCTGTACCTGAAAAAGGGCAAAATGTGTGCGCTTTTCCAAAAGTTAAAACTCAACTTGTCCTACGAAGAAACGCCACGGTTGTGAGGAAACTCAAAATTGTGGACTGTGGAATTCCATCTTTTCCAAACCTAGATTGCAAAGAAGAAATGTAAGTGGAAACAAAATAATTAAATCTTTTGTATTAGTCTGTGTTAGCATCCTGATCCGCGGTCTTTTAATATCAAATCAGTTCTTTGTTGTTCTCCATATGATTGTATAATTTCCGCTGCGATTTAAGGTTATGTACCTCTTCAGAAATGTTTTTTTCAGCACGCCATTCCTTATAATAGTAAGTTTTTCCTTCGATCATTTTCTCTTTGATTTTACATGTAAGTGTAAGGAAAAAAGGGAGTCTGAGTTTAAGTCCCCGTTGCACACTGAATAAATTTTCTCAGTACGTAGGTCTCAGTACCACTGATAGTTTTTTGAATCGAAAATGTGTCGCATTCATCTTTGTATACATAGTTATAAATTCTAAAAGAATTGTTTAGTGTGTTAATAATTTTTCATACGAGAGAATGACCAATACTGAATTATCAAAGTTTTAGGAAATAATTTTAGCGTATGCATGAAAAAAAAAATCGTAAGGAGCAGTTTCAGCAATTTATGTATTTTTCTATTGGTCGTACTGCGTAATTTTTAGCAACCCAGTTTCAATTCTAATTACTCATTAAAGCCATGTGCAAGGGCTATAAAACAGAAATTCTGGTTTTTAAAAAAAAGTACCAGAGAAACGATTGTAATTATACAGCGCATAAATCAACACAGGCGCGGTTTGCTTCAACCTTGTTTCCAGGGTCTCTCTTCCTCCCTTAAGAGAAGAGACTCTGGGAACGAGCCCCGTCATGTCTTTTGTTGTAAAGGTGCATAAGGAAGACGTCATCGAAAGCTCAAACAAACCAAAATAACTTCGAGACTGGCACTACGGCAGGAGGGCAAATTTGACTGAACGATACATGGTAGTGACATTCATATCAAATAACAGGCAGGCTTTTATACTAAAAAGACAGTAAAACCACTTATTGTAATCTTGCGCGAATCTTTTGCCTGTCCCGTGATTTACTACTTTAATTAGCTTATTCATGGAGCGATATGACAAGCTTACGACGGTGATATTTCTAGAATTAGCTGAGCATTTAAGAGCTGAAGAAATATACCCCACTAACGTTATTGTTCCCACAGAAACGAGACAAAGATTTACTGGTATCCAGTGCGCAAGCTTGTTCATTATAACATCTACGATTGTTGTCCGGGTTGGATTGGATACCAGCCTCAGGTTGGATGCAATGAACGTAAGTTCATACTCTGTAATTCTTTAAAATGTCATAGTTAATAATTATTCCACGAGTGCTCGTTGGATATGAGATGATAGATAGCCAACGAGACGCGTAGCGCCGAATTGGCTATAATCATCTCATATCCAACAAGCGCGAGTGGAATAATTGTTTATTTAAAACAATGAAGAAATATTTCTAGACCTCGTTGATTTCGTTGAGCAAAAACAACCAGAAGACAATTAAACGGTCGCTATTTTTTTGGGCATGGTATACATATACCATGGCCGCTAAGCCAATCAAGCTCCTTTTATCACTTATCGGCCTTTTTGAGCACTGAAGTTTTCCAATTACTTTTAGGTGCTCCATGCGTTGTGGCCATTCCACAAAAAGCCCCAGTTCATTGCCACAAAAGTAGAGGACAAGACCTGGAAAAAAAGCGAACAATCTACAAACTGGGCCACATAAAGGATCTTCCCTTCTCTGTAATTGACATAAACGCGTATGTTTTAATTAACCTGACCTTGGCGGATCCTTTCACCGAGACGTGGATGAAGCTGTATGGATACATGCTGAAGAAAAACGCTGCCCTCATTCGGAACTTTCCCAAGATGAACAAGAAGGAGTTCTCGAAGATCTCGGACTACGAACAAGTCTATCACTTCTTTCTCAAGCAGCAACAGGATAATGAAATGGTAATCAAGATATTTTTCCTTACTGTAATTTTCCATTGCATTTTTCCTTTTGATGTATTATTTCTCGATTAAAAGCGCCTCCCCATGGTAGCAGATCACGTGTCTCCAAATATTACGGCGAAGGCTCGGTATTGGTTAATGTTAATGTCACGTGATCGGTTTTGGATTTACCATCTTTTAATTGCTTCCGTCACCACCTTCTTTGCAATGTTAAGCTGAGTTTGAACAGTGTTGTCATAAATGTAAGCTGGTAAGGGGAACGCTATAGACTTTCAAGTTTTTTTGGCGTAAATGATGAGGTTGTTGTTGTTGTTGTTGTTTTTTTTGGAGAGCACCGCTAACTAAGAAGAAACAGCTTTCATACCTGCCACTCCACGGGTTATGTATACCGATGATAGACAGCATAGCCATTTCTTTTAATGAACTACTTAGAAAGTACCAATGCATTCTGTTTACTTTAGGTTCGTCCATTTTTCCGATTTCCCTCCCAAGAGGAACCTTTCAAAAGCGTGGTGAACAATGTCACGTGGCGTGATGACGGCGTATTTACTGAGCAGCGGTTGGCTGGCCTCAATCCCATGTCACTAATGAAAGTTACAATTGGTCAAAGTGAGTGTAATCCATAACTAACATCACGTTCTTATAAACGATCGCTGTTTATCAAATTGCGGCAATATTTGAGGGATAATAAACAATATAACATTCATTTGGATTAAAAAATAATTAGCAATTATCCAGCGAAATCGGGCGGAATATCGCCTGATAACTGATTGCGGCCGAGTTGGCTAAAATCTGGGGATATTCCGCAAGATTGAGCAGGATAATTACTCAACACATTTTTTTTTCAATTTTTATCAGCTTTATTGGACACATCAAAATAAATACAAAAGAACAAATTAGAAATACAAGAAACAAAATGAGTGATCCAAGGGTATTGCTCAAAACGGGACAAGGAGACCCATCCGAGCCGCAACCCCTTAAACATCATTAAAACATATAAGAAACATTAGAAAATCATAAGCTTAAGCACGGTGGCAAGGGCAGTCTCTTGCAAAAGACCACGTACAAGGCATGTCAATATCATAGGTGGAGTCCAACAAAGTGGCATAGGTGACAGAAAACGTCTAAAAATTTCTAGGCTGGCATTGATAACAAAGCACAGACTTTATTTCAGAAAAGCTGGAAATGATCTACCGAGGTCGTTTCTTGTTTAAAACACTCTGCAGTACATCACAGTATATCCGTTGTGTATATACGAATGACGAATATTGATCAGAGTGTACCATGATCATATTTGGGCAGTGTTAGAATGTGTCGAAAAATAAACAAGGATATTTGTCCTTGGACCTACCTTACAGTTGACCCTGTCGGAGCTTTGCACTCGGGAAACTGTGAACTTCGAACTTCTTTGTCAATGACTGCCGACAAATGCATGTCCGTAGGACTGTGGCGCCAAGTATAGGTTATTAATTATATAATCAATGATTATTGAGTCAATCAGATTGGCGCGTGCGCAATATACCCGGGTGAATATCTGTATTAATAACACAAATTAAAATAAACCTTGCTGTACTTCTTTTTAGGTTCTGTTGGTGTCAAATGGTCTGATCTCAAACCACGCTTGAACCCGAATTACGACTGGGACTCCGCTGTACGAAAGACCCTGGGGAAGAACATCAAACTGGAAGACGCCATTAAAACAGGCTCCATATTTGTCGTGCAGTACCCTGCCTTCGATAACCTCGTTACCGTTCCCGACATCGGTGAGCCCAGGCCTACTCGAAAAATGTGGCCCTCACTGTCTCCCATAGCATTGTTTGCCTCGCGCCCTGGACACAATGGTCTCCCTGCGCAGCTAAGACCAGTTGCGATTCAGCTTGATCATAAGCAAGGTAAGAACATTTTGAACCCTAGAATTCTTCCTCTTTGCGTATAACTAGTGCGCGTCATGCATGGGCAGTTAAGCTATTAGAAGGATATGGGGTCGGGAACGAGGTAAGTGTGGCTATGTAGTTTTCACGGTACTGGCACAAAACGTGCGTGGCACAAACTGGCGCTCATATTATTAACCAAGGCTATTTCATTTTAGCAAAAACAAATGTAGCATTTGTGGGAACCAGTTTCAGATCGAGGTTCCTGCAGTGAGAGTTTCGACTGTGCTGCACTTTGTTTTATTCCATTTCTATCACACCACAGATTCCGCAGTTTACTCTCCTGAGGATGGTGACCTGTGGCTTCTGGCAAAGGATAGCTTCCAGGTTACGGACTATGCTTATGTAGAAATGGTGGAACATCTACTAAAGACCCATCTTATGATGGAGCCATTTTGTGTTTGCATTTTGAGGTACCTGTCAAAACTGCACCCGCTTCACCAGCTGATGAAATACCACTGCAGGTACGAAATGAGAAAGTCAGATTCGTTTCACTTTGTGTTCCTGGTCTCCTTAGCTTGTTGTTCAAAGTTTAAGTAGAACCCTCAGAAAACTCGGGTGCTCGCGGGACACCTGCCTTAGGTACCCTCCGTTAAGTCTGCCATTGCTCACATCAATTTAGGGTGCGTTCGATTGACCCTATTCCGGAATAAGAAAACACACAATGATGACAAGAAATCCATCATGAGAGGTTTTTGGCGTTACTGGAATACAAAATCGCTCTTAAATTATCATGTGTCAGCAAAAGTGTGCAGAAACATCTTCTTAAATTTACTTAAAAAGAGAAATCTAACAGCTATTTCACTTATTCTTATTTCGGAATGCGGTCAATTGAACGCAACCTTAGTTTGTTTGTTGTTGTTGTTTTTTTTTGTTTTGTTTTGTTTTTTACAAATACTTTCGTTAAACAGACCAATGACTTGTCCAGCTCTTAGGCCGTTGTACAAAACGCATCAAGTAGGAGTCGATCAAAGTTTACAATAATTTTAAAATTTCAAACTCTTGTGCTTACTAGACCACTTATCTCATGTGCTCTTCCACTCTAGTCAAAGATTTTAAAAGTTATAAATTTTGATAAGGATCCATTTAAATTCAAAGTCTGGATTTTGTTACTAGTCTGACCACAAATTGTCAAGCGAACCCTTTCATCGTGATAGGTTGAGCACTCGTCCATCCAGTCTTTCGTCGTTTTATCTCGGAGTAGCCTGCGAGTACCAGCCCAAGCGTTGTGGGGGTGAGACAAGAGCTGGAAAAAGCCTCTGTTATCGCAGGCTAGTTCCGTGTATTAGTTCAGCGTCAGAAATAATGTCCAGCCTGGATAATATATTGCTCCAAGTCCATATTCGACTTTGATACAAAATAGCTAGTCTCCTGTGAAGCAGTTCTTCACCTCGCCAATGACGAACTTCTTTTCCACCAACATTTGCGTATGGGACATGGCCGGGAGTCAAGCTGACTGTGAATCGAACATTTATAAATTTCGCTTTATAAAGAACTTAGACCTTTTACGCAGTCTTCGGGGGGAAATAAGGAAATCCAATCTAGGAAATTGTTAAAATGTTTTTCCAAATGTGTTTAATTTGAGCCTTTACAAGTCGGTGACATTTATCGAACCGTATTTTCTGATTTTACACAGAGGTTTACTACCAACAAACAAAGTTGGTATTCCTAAACTTGTGGACGATAAAGCGTACATGCATCAGTTGTTTTCTATTGGTAACGCTGGAGCCGCGACATTGTTGGTCCGCGCTTATCAGACCTTCTCGTGGGCGGACACTGACTTCAGAGCTAAAAATAAGGTATGATAATAGTGATAGTCAAAGTTAGGGAGTGCGTTCAATGATATCGATACTAGGCTCTCTCTCCTTTGCCAAGTTGATGATGATGTCATCCACCCCTGCAAAATGTGCGGGGGATGCCAGATACGAGTCCCAAGATCCATTCATTCAATCAACGTTGTCCATACAGTGCCTTCTTCTACGTCGAACGCAATATCAACGAGAATAACACAGAACTCGAAACGCTATCATTTGTGCTACACTAGACAATTTAATTTTTCTTGCAACTTAACTCCCAATTTCGTTGCGCCGTTGTGACAAAAGTTGCTCGGATCGTCGTCTCGCAACGTTTTTGTTGCAGTCGCCGTTGCACGAAGTAGAACCGACTTCTACTTTTCGCAACGATAGCGGCCACAAAAAAATATTGCCAGACATGTTAATTTCAGGGTATGTTGCACTAGACAGCGATTTGTGCAACTTGTGTCGCCACTAAACTGCCAGACAGGTTGAAGGAAAAATGGTCTAGTGTAACAGCGCCTTAATCAGTTTCTGCCCCCGATGCAAGGCGTATGGTGTTTTAAAAGTTCACTGATGGGTAGGCAGTGGGTGAACTTCTTCAAGATTCTAGGTATACAGTTTTGAATTCATTCATGCCTTCCTTGAGCGCACGTCTTATAAGCTTTTGTAGTCCGTAACTTGAAGACGATTTTTTTTCCGGTAAAAGCTTTGGACAGCTGCCCCTAATCGCCACAGCCAAGCCTCATGTTGTTTCCAAATCATAACACTTTGCACCAAATTTCCTCTTTTCCCACAAGTGTATGTATGGACTCCTGAAATTCCGAAAATGTTTTCTTGTGAGGGGGCGCTACTATTCCATCTCTTGGAGGGGGGGGGGGGGGGGGGGAGGTCACTTGGTCTCACTTCATGGGAATTACAACATACAGATGAGAAACTATCAGACTATGCAATGCTCTCTCTAAATCAGGATATTTAATTAAAACATTTTATTAGTAAGACATATCTCTAGTAAACATGCATTGCATGGTTATCTCACCTGTTTTCCTACTTGCTTTCCCAGGCTCGTGGAATCAACGACCGTTCCAAATTGCCATACTTTCCGTACAGAGATGACGGAGAAGTGATTTACCAAGCAATCGAAGATCTCGTTAAAGACTACGTGAACTTGTGAGTATAATTTCTGAATTTTTCTTCACTGGCACGGGATGGAACAATTCGTGTTGTTGATTTTTGTTTTTGTTTTTGATTTGCTACACTATAAACTGTTCCTGTCACTTTCTTAACCAATTAATTAGGCAAGTAAAACCTGAAAAACCAAACCCAGTCGTCAGCTTCCTAGCTTGACGCCTTCTTTCTCTCTATATACGGCTTTCTCTCAGGTCTGCACGGTATGTTTGTTTCGGTGAAGTATTTGGAAATTTTCTTCTCCCCTCCATCCCCTTCCTTTTTCTTTCAGCCTAATACCCACCCCCTTGGTCGCACTTTCTACTCTCCCCAATCGTCCTCTGCTTTTAAAATCCAAGATGGCGGCTATACCGCTCGCCCAAAATAATACGCCTGCATTGCAGGATAGGAGGAACTAGTCTGCTTTTTTCGCTCGGACCACGTGACCCAAAACTGATTGACCGCGGCGAAAGATAGAGGCCGAGGAACTATTCAAATTCACATGCATTTACATTCGAGTTCTCATTACCATCAATACTGAAATCAATGAAAAGAAAAAAAAAACTAGTACTCGGGTGGTTTTCTGACAAAATAAAGAAATATCTATAGGTACAGATGGCTAGGATAGAAATGGATTGTAACTTGAAAATATTAGACAATGTTTTCAAATTGTTCTCTCTGTGAGAAAATCGCTTGTCGCATTTTGTATCTGAGAAAAGAGACGCAGATCGATTATATTAAAGTACCGTTTTGCTTCCATAATGCCATAATGAAATATTGCAGAGAAGTTTTAAAAGTTGTTTGATTTTCATTTCAGTTACTACACCGCTGACCAGAATGTACTGGAGGATTTTGAAATTCAAGGCTTAGCAAACGAGATGTCACCCGGGGGACTGGGCATCCATGGCGGCAAAGGAGAGGTACCAGTTTCTACCGACTGCCAAAAATAATCATTTCTTTACTTTAACTTGTGCCGGTTGCTGACATCTTATTATCCGTACAAATTAACCTAAGAATATCTTGTACGGCATGTCCTAACTGGTCAATTATATATAGCAAACGCACTGTAAGACTTATGCTATTGGTTCACTAAAATCGATCATCATTTGGCCAACACGCGTCTGTGACACTGGTTGCTCCATGAATTCACAGCGCCATGCCCTGCACTGCTATGGTTGTGTGTTTTCCAGCGCTTGGGATCGACCGATTTAACGTTTGAACGCTTTTCTTTAAATTCTTCCTATTTCTGAATAAAAGGAAGGAGAACGAATCTCCACTCGAAGCTTAAAAAATATGATATTGACGCCCCTACCGCTGAATCGAATATTTCTTATGGTATAGGCCACATATGCATAAGTTAGTAGTTTAAGCCTGCAGTTTAGTCTTGCGCGCAGCGTCTTATAAGAGTAGCAAAGCTGCGAGTTTTCCGAACCGGCAGAACAGGAAGTCGGGTTCAAAAAAAAAAAATAAAGCGAAAATCAAATAAGAAAAAGCACGTGAACATAGCAATGGAGCACCCTACTCCTTTCTTGGGTAACTAAATTGTGATAATCGCTCTTTTGTTGATAATAATAGAGACGGCTGGAGAAGTAAAACACATCTTTGTCAACTTCTTTCGAGTTTAAAAATTCGCCCTGTAAAATTCAGACCAGGCCTGCGAACGGTGGGGAGAACTTTGAAAGTCGGTCGCATGCCTTTTATTTTATTTCATTTTTTCTTTTCTTCAGCTCCGTGGTTTTCCTCCAGAAGTCAAAACCAAAGCAGAGTTAGTGGACATTTTTACTCGTCTCATCTGGACTGCAACAGCACAACATACAGCTGTGAATTATCCAATCACAGCTTACGGGGCATTCACGCCGAACATGC
The DNA here is from genome assembly GCF_977016875.1 of Pavona decussata. Lineage (NCBI taxonomy): Eukaryota > Metazoa > Cnidaria > Anthozoa > Scleractinia > Agariciidae > Pavona > Pavona decussata. The sequence goes on from NW_028145546.1 coordinate 193,039, forward strand.
CCACAAAACTGTACGATGACGACCGAGTGGCACCCGAAGTTTTCAACCCTTACCGATTGCCAAATGGGGTTTTAGCCGCTGTAAGTAGGTGGCTTTTATATTTCACATATAAGGAATCTTAGTTGTTGTTTTAACAATGTCTGAAAATTTTGAAAATCGATCAAGTTCAAGTGATATTGCTTTTGATCGGCATAAACTGACACCACGTTTGTTCTGGCTCGAGCACCGGCCGAATTACACTAGCTTCCAAACGCAGAATAAACATTGAAACACATCATTGTTATCGCTATTTCCCTTTAGGTTCAAGCTGGTGTAGCGATGAGCTTGGGTTCTCTTCGTCTTGACCGATTATTCGACTACGGAACAAAGCTCACAGACCAGGCCGGCAGCGTTATAGTCACCAAACACTACAAGCGACTTCACTCGGCCGTTAAACCCCTCCTGGATAAGAGGAATAAACAGCGTTTTCAGGAAGGGCACCTCACGTATCCGTATCTGAGTCCGGCTTGGCTTCCTAACAGTATTTGCACTTAATTTTCCCTTTTAATAATTGTAATGAGGAGTTTTGCGAATGAAAATTCAAAGGGGAAAACTAACTTAAACCATGTTGAAAAAATAATGCGCCAGTCAATTGAAATCCCGGCCCCCCGACGCCCGGGACATAGCGGGGATCTAAAGCGGCCATAGCCGGGATTTAACGCATTGGCCCCGAGGGGCGGAGAAATTAACAAAATGTACGGTATTGATGCCCTCCTATGCGGGGCTTTCAACAGTCTACTTGACCCGAGGGGCGGGGAAATTAACGGTGTTTTAACACCGAATCAATGTTAAATTCCCCCGCTATTTCCCGGGGATCGGGGGGCCGGGGTTTCAATTGACTGATGCACCTACAAAGTCTGGTTCCTTGCCAAAGCATGATTAATAACAAGAGCTTATTTTCCGTTCTACACAAATCTTGGAGTTATTCCCGGGAGTTATTTGAGCATCTGTCGAGTGTTCGAATTTGGTACACGCTGTATTTCTTCAATAATCAGCTTACTTTTGAGCTCTTTATACTTATGGGGTCTCGTAGCAATGAGATCGTCATCACCTTCGGAATTTACTAAAAACCCTCAAATCAGTTATAGCCTTTTTTAGGCATTGTTTGTATAGAGGAATGGAGGAAGATCCTACAAGGCGAAACAACTTTTCGTTTGGTTTACATGCAGAAATTTCGACCGGGTGGTTACCAAGTGGAGAAGGAAAAGAAGAAAAAATGTCAGCCTTTAGAAACTGTATGCCAGGCCGCCGCTATGTTTTTTTTTAGTCCCTAGTACTAGGTCAGGACCTGTTCCGGGCTTGTTCTAGGACCTTCCCATCTCTCAGCTGGGAAGATCCTTAAGCGCAAGAAAGATCCTAGCGCTAAAATACAACCTTTTACATGTAAACTGAATACAAAAAACATATTTTTGCGCTAGGATGATCCGCCCTCTAGGAACTTCCTAGTGTTGGGATCTCCCTCCCATCATGCAAACAGCCCCTTGGAACAGTTGAAACGTTCAAACTTTAGATTTTCTAATAATGTGCAATCTCAGATGTATTCTTTGAGTCAAGGTGTAGTTTGTTCTTCCTTTTGAACTCTCAAATTCCAAAGGATCCTCCATTGAATTATACAGATTTAAAATTATCAATAGGACATAAGATTTGTAAAGCATTTTAATTTAATTTTTTTCTCATGTCGAAGAATATAAGTAGATACACAGCAAAGGAATTTCTTCAAATATAAATTCAATGTATCGCTAATGTTGTTTGTTGTTCAATAGTTCCCCCATGAGAATGAAACGATTTTCAACCTAACTTACTTTCAAAGCCTCACACTAAAAAACGTCCATTCTGTCACATGGGACATAAAGTCAAAATGACATCAATGTGAGACAATAAACGATTATGAGTTTATTGCTAAGTTGATTGGAAAACGAAGAGTGAATCATTTTTTACATCTTGGGTGCAGGGCGAGACTACTGGGGCCCGAGTTAAAAAGGATACTAGTACTGAAAATTCTTCCACATTTTGAAAAACACCCTGCCTGCCAGATCTTACTTTCTTCAGTTAACAAAAAAGTGATGACTCTGGCTCAACAAGCCCCTCCCTGAATCTGGCACACAGTTTAAGTACTCTCACTAGGCATGTAAGGACAAAAGAGCGGACTCTGCTTACAATCTACTTGTGCGTCAATTTGTCTGAGTTCCACACACAGTCTTTTCTGCACTTGCTCTCTGACTGAGTCCTGGATGCCGTTGATCTGTGCATCCGTGAAGGTCTTATCCATGGGTCTGTAGGTTATTCTGTAGCAGTGACTCTCTCGCTGTGTCTTAGGGTGAGTGAATTTATCAATAAGCTCCATCTGATAATTACACAACTTAAACTTCATTAATTTTTTTTTTATTTTCGAGCGGTAAAAACAATATTTTACGAACGCCGGAGCGTAGCGAGTGAGGAAAATTTTGTTTTTAACACGAGAAAATAAAATTCATATCTTCAAGCCACCATGTAATTTTCTTTTTATACGTAGACAATTCTATCACTCACCATTTTTCACCGACTGTTTGCCCAAACAACCATGAAAAAGCGACGTTGAACAACACCTGATCATTCTACTTCAAGCCAAGATCTGAACTTAACTGTCAGCGAGAACGAATAACTTTTCAAACCCGAACACTGCTTAATTTGTATATATAAAATGCCAGAAAGTTGATTTTGCGTGCATTCGTGCACGCTAGGCTAATTTTTCTTTGTATTTTACCTGTCATACCTAACAATTGACGTGAACAAAATTATTTAATTGACTATTCGTCTAGAACCTTTAATTTGGCAAGGAACGCTGTAGAATGGCAAGTATTGCGGTGGATTGAAAGAAACTAATAATGGCAAAAGGCGAAAGGTGACGACAGAAGAAATGACTTACCTGTGCATTTAAAATGAAAGTATGGTGTATACGAATACATTCGTGTAATACATGCTTTTTTTTGCGCTTTTTAAAAGTGGTCCCAAGTTGGTACTCATGAGCAGAGCTTCGGCACAGGCTACCCATTGCAGTTCCGACATGGATTCACTGCCGAGTGCCTTTGCGAATTGAACACTGATTCACTTTCGTTCAGATCAAGACCTGAATCCCGAGAGCAAGCTACAACTGGGTAGAACGAATAACTTGTCAAGAACGAATACCGGGCTCAATTTAAACATGCTATTTATTTGCTATAATAGCCCATTTTACAGCTGTGTGCTAAGTGACCTGGCCTTGGATTGTAAGCGAGAATGGGGGTGACCTTGTTTTGATACAAACCTCACTGCTTTTCATATGTAGACTACGTGCTACCTAGTTATTTTATATAAAAAAGGAGCAAAAAGTAGGGAATGGGAAGAAAAACGGAAATGGAGAAAATAAAGCGGGGAACGTTCCCATCGTCTCCCGCACTCCTACGCCAAAAACCAATATTGGCCAATATAGGTACTCAAAGATAAATATTAGCCAATATGGGTGCCCAGGTACCCATATTGGCCAATATGGGTACCCAGGCACCCATATTAGCAAATATAGGTACCCAAGCACCCATATTGGCCAATATGGGTACCCAGGCGCCCATATTGGCCAATATGGGTACCCAGGGACCCATATTGGCCAATATGGGTACCCAGGCACCCATATTGGCCAATATAGCTACCCAGGCACCCATATTGGCCAAAATAGGTACCCAGGCACCCATATTGGCGAATATAGGTACCCAGGCACCCATATTGGCCAATATAGGTACCCAGGCACCCATATTGGCCAATATAGCTACCCAGGCACCCATATTGGCCAATATAGGTACCCAGGCACCCATATTGGACAATATAGGTACCCAGGCATCCATATTGGACAATATAGGTACCCAGGCACCCATATTGGCCAATATGGGTACCCAGGCACCCATATTGGCCAATATGGGTGCCTGGGTACCCATATTGGCCAATATGGGTGCCTGGGTACCTACATTGGCCAATATGGGTGCCTGGGTACCTATATTGGCCAATATGGGTGCCTGGGTACCCATATTGGCCAATATGGGTACCCAGGCACCCATATTGGCGAATATAGGTACCCAGGCACCCATATTGGCCAATATAGGTACCCAGGCACCCATATTGGCCAATATAGGTACCCAGGCACCCATATTGGCCAATATAGCTACCCAGGCACCCATATTGGCCAATATAGGTACCCAGGCACCCATATTGGACAATATAGGTACCCAGGCACCCATATTGGCCAATATTGGTATCCAGGCACCCATATTGGCCAATATAGGTACCCAGGCATCCATATTGGACAATATAGGTATCCAGGCACCCATATTGGCCAATATAGGTACCCAGGCACCCTTATTGGCCAATATTGGTACCCAGGGTACCGTGGTTGGCCAATATTGGTCCCTACCCATATTGGCCAATATTGGTGTCTGGGTACCCATATTGGCCAATACTTGTCCATGGGTGCCTATATTGACCAATACTAGTTCATGTGTACTCATATTGGCCAATATTGGTCCATGCATAGCCATATATGCCAATATTGGCCCATACTTGCCTTTGTTGGCCAAATTGGTCCATGGGTACCCATATTGTAGGGTCGAAAATTGGGTCACCATTTAGCAATGTTGGCTGCTCTTGAGTGGGTACTCAGGTATATTAGTGACGGGTGGCTGGTTGAAAACGTACTAAAAGTGAATCCTTTAAACGTCAAACTTCCCAGTACTTAACGGAAAAGGGTTCATAATTGTCTACATAAAGCCCTAGATAGAGGTCACTACCAAAATGTTTTGTCAAAAACAAAATTCGCTAGAAAATTTCTAACACTAAAATAGTTCCTTATCGCCAATTTCAAACTCCCATGAAGGTCTTCGCGGATCCCCGTCACTAATATCTCCGAGTACTCCTTCTTCCCAATCCTTTTTATTGCTATTAAAGCGCTGATTTTCCTTCTATACTAGAGTGCTTTCCGTTTGCCAGAACTGACCAGCTTGGCCAATCAGTTTGAAAATAGAACGAGAAATTTTGAAGATTTAGCTCTAAAGATTCTTCATCATGCAGAATTTGGAAATGGTTTGCTCCATTTTCGGAAGGAGCTTGAAGGTCTAGCACCGGAGCCAGTTCTTGAAAATTGTACTTTCCTTAGGCGGAATAACCAGTCTTTGGCCAGCCAGTTCGGAGAAATGGAAAGCGCCTCTAGTTTGCCATTCTTTCCTGTACGTGCTCCATAGTTTATTTGTTCTTTTCAACGTGATGCACAACAGCATGTTTTAGCTCTGTTTTATTGCTCTGTTCGCTTTGTTGTCGTTTTTGTATGCCACAAGGAAAACTTACTCACTGTTCACAGGAGTTAAGAACATCAAATTAAAATATCAACAAGAATTTGTCCATGCACCTGGATCAGCACAAGATCGAACAAAAACGCACTTTTCTATTTCATAGAAACTCTTAAAGGAAAACCTGCTGTTGTGCATCACGCTCGAGGCTGTAACATGAGATCTGCTGGCGATTCCTGTAGACAAACGAAGAGACCTGAGGCAGCCCACGGGCTGCACGTTTTCACTACGTTTTATTTGATTTAGAGAGCCGTCCTTCTCTTTAGAACTGAGGATCCAGCCGAAAACCACGTCTTGTGCTGCGTTAATCGAGTCCGCAGAAAACATCACAACTGCTCCCGCAGAGTTGGCTGTTAACAGGACGCGAATCATGTAATTCCACCACAGATTCCGCGCTTTAAATCTTTTGATGCAGTGTCATTTACGTCTACCGGTGTGCCTGCCTAGTCAAGTATAAGTAGCTGTATAAGGACGGCTTTCAAGTGACGCCAAACGAAATCCAAGAAAACCAAGACCGTTAGCCTGCAATGTACATTGTAACATACTCAAGATTAAACCTATAAAGGTGGATAACAACAACAACAACAACAACAACAAAAACAAATACTTATCTTTCTTTGATATATTGAATCACGGAAGGCCGGTGAAGCACTGGTGACTTTCAACTTTGCGAATCGAACAGCACTCACTTTCGTTCATAAACCAAGATCTGAGTTAACCGTCAATCTGAATGAATAACTTTTCAAACTCGAATACTGCTAAATTTGAATTTGTAATATGCTAAAAACTTCATTTTTGTGCATTCCGACACGCCAGTGCAGGCTAATTTGCCTTCCTATTGATACTGTTACGTCGAACAATTAGTGTGAACAAAGTTTGTCAAATGATTAGTAATAATTCGGTAACGGCTTTACAAAAGAAACTTTTGGAATGACAGGTATGTGACTCATGATTAGGGTTGATTGAAAGAAACGAATAAAAACAAAAGGTGACAAGTGAACGCAAAAGAAACGACTCCATTGATAACGAAAAGGATGGTGTAATACGAATGTGCAATTATAATGCGGGCTTTTTCCGCCACGCGTTTTTAAAGTGGCGCTCAATGGATACTCGTCCCCAGAGCTCTTTCCTGACTCTGTCTTGGGGGCGATTTTGTGTGATGAGATTCCATGACACAAGATTTTTTACTGGCACTTTAACTTGCGAATCGTACAACATTTACTTTTGTTCAAAACAACACCTGAACGAAAGCCTTAACTACAACTGGGAAGAACGAATTACTTGTTAAGACCGAATACTGCTTGATTTGAATGTGTCAGTAGAAACTTCACTTTTCTTGCATTTTAATTCTTACACTTCAGGTCAGGTGCCTGTGCCAGGAAAACTCATTTTTTTCTAACATTAGTTTGAGTTTGCTAAGCTATTTCTTGTAGCTATATTAGTCCCAAATCACAAGAAAATCGACTAATTGACTGAAAGAAACATTCCTTCGATGTCAATTCCAAATAACTGCCTTGCATGAAAATAATGATTTTGTAATGTGGGCTGCCTGTGGCTTAGAATTTGGTGTGTAAATAAAGAGTGACAAGCCTAAGCCACTCCCTGGAGCGGGTTTTAGCCTTTTTAAATCTAGCTTACACGAGTATGTTTTTAAAGCCTGCGCTACTCCCAAGTATTTGTGGCGGCTTTGGAGGATTTGATAGAGCCTTGGATTTAGCCATCGTATGTTTAACATCAAAGGTCATTTCTGCCTAATGAGTTTTGATTTTCCTCTTTTGGATTCTCTTAATTTTGAATATGACCTCTTATTCTGTGTGTTCAACGAAGCTGTTTTTATGCCACATGGGGCATTTCAGCTGGGTTTGTCTTGGTTCGTTTACTTGCGTGATGGTTTTAACTGCCTTTCTTGTTGAGATTTGTGTAATCATTGCTTGTATCGTGCAATGCAAGCGCTTTCTGTAGTTGTTGTAATTTCTGGCCCGGCTATTAGTTTTTGTCTCAAGGTGTTGTGTTTTTTGCCACGGCTAAGGTTTAAATTGTACGTAAATCACGACTGTGTTTTTGCAAATGCTTCGCTCCACTGTTACAGTGCATTCGAATTGTGGGAGCTCAGTGATTTTCTCCCTTTGTTTACAGCAGTGTATCGACTTTGTTTTAAATTTACCATTAGATGAGAGGCAATGTTTGATTCAAGCTAAACAAGGTGTTGATGCCATAAAAAGTAATGACATTTAAGACAAATTAAGGCATCAGTGTGTGTGGTTTTTTTCCTTAAAAGGTCTTAGAGGCAGCTTTCTGTGTAGGGGTGAAAACAAAACGTCCAATTAGAAACCCTGTCTGTATACGGGAGACTCCTGTGAGGGGTGTGCGGAGTTTGCCCCCCCCCCCCCCCCTCCCGACAAAAAATCCTAGGTACGGCCCTGGATATAAGGGTATGCTATCCTGAGTGATCGGCCTCAGAGCCAGGTAACTAGCGAGCTTCGGCAACGGCGATGGAGACGTCAACGGGAACGTCCAAAAAGCAATAGGCTCAATAACCAAACCAACATCTCTGCACGTGCATTTGGTACATTTCTTTGCCGTCACTGCAGGACTAGAACGTGATAAAATTTCCTGATGGGAAGTTTTGTGGAGAACAAAAGCTTGGATGTAGTCTCCAAGAATTCAACTCCAGGAAATGTCACCTACATCTGAGATTTAAAGCGAGTTGGAATAATTGTGACGACGTTTAAAGAAACGCGTATTCCATTTAATATTGATGTTTTCGCTGCCGTCGCCGTTGCTAAAGCTCCCTACTGGCAGTGAGACGGCTACTAACTTGCCGCCAATGAAATTAGCAGCTCCCAAAAAGCTGACCAAAACTGCTTAAAACAGAGCTGACAGCTTCACAGCAGGCACCCATGCTTCATGTATTTTGGCCATAAAAGGTTCGAATGAAAAATATTTCAACAATTTACTCTTATATTTATTGTCAATTTAACGGAAAAATGATAGATAATTATAGGTGTTTGATTCGTACAGAAGATGAACAAAATATATTATTTTCAACTTTGTTTTTTCAGTTTCAGTGAGTTCTTCTTCTTCTTCTTTCCATGTGATATTTCTCGTACAAATCGCTTGTTGGGAACAACAAGAATCTCCGGCTCACTATCTTGAAAAGTTCCTTGAAGGTCAGTGGCATCTGAAGGTATGAGATTCAATTCTTGCGACAATTCACCCGCAAAACCAAGCTCTTCATCATTCTCTAATTGTCTGTAAATTTCTCCTTGTAAATACCCTTTATCGTCTGCATAAAGGCCGTAGTTTTCTTCACCCTCTTCTGCTTCTCCGCTTTGCGTTGTAGAAGAATCTTTGGTTGTTTGTCTGTCATTCACTGACTTCACGTGAAGCAAAAAATCCCTGTAACACAAGAAAAAACGTCTTCTTTCTCGTTTTTCTTTGGGATCTAAAACCTTTTTAGACGCAAAATGTGGATCTGTTAGTGATTTCTCCTTTTCCTCCGGAAAATTATCATCGCTTGAATCAGACTCTCCGCTGTCAGCAAAGCCCGAAACTTTGGCCGCCATATTGTTTTGCTTTGTAACCTTGCCAGAGCTTGGTAGCCTAGGCCTGTTACCAGGGTAACACGAACTTTTCCAGCTTTGAAAAGAGCTTTGTGGATTTCAAGTTTGTGCTGTCAATTTGTGCAGTTTTGCAGAAAATAGAAGAAGCGCCTGGTTATCTTTCGCAAGAAGATGAAGAAAGGGAATGTAAAGGCTGCAAAGCCGGTGAGTTTGTGTGTTTTTTTGTGGCAAATTATTGCCAGCTAGCACAAACGCTTTTTGCTCGCCATGTTTGTTTTCATCCTATCTTGGGGATAAAGATGCAGACGTTTTATGGACGTTTCTTAAAAGTCGTAGGCCTGCATCTACTTCAAGCACTTTACATTAAAAGAGGCTCCAAAAAATGAATAATTGTTAGCGAATTCGGTACTTTTTTGCATTCAATTTTAATCTTAAGCTGTCAATCATCAATCTCTGCAGGGATTCACGTTATGCTAAAACATTTGCGATGTAGAGTATTAACGTTCGCGGTGTAGTTTCTCAGGGAAGATTCTCAGGGCTCTGAAAATGGGCAAGATTTCTGCAAAACCGGCCCCATACATTTTCAAACTCAAACTTTATTCATGTTTGTTGATATGAAGGGATAGGGCGACCGTGATGGATGGTTAATTGACGTATGGGGCTTTTGCAGAAATCTTTCCATAATATTCAAATAATAAATAGTAAGGCAGCAAACATCCACTCCAGGATGTAGGCCTCTGTTATTTGTTTCCAAACTAGTTTATTCTTAGCTGTTCCTACCCATTTTGGCCAGGCTACATTTTATGTAGGTACATGTAAATGTGCCGAAGATCTTTGGCGTGGGTTTCCAAATCATTCTGCATACCAACGCACGATCACGGTCTTTGTTGTAACGCTGAGTAATATGGAGGTAGTAACTGGTGTAAGATCATGTTTTGGTATCCAAAAATTTTCCAGGATTTCTCTCCCGGCGTAGGAATTTTAGAGTCTATTAGGTGGTCAGCGGCTGCTTGGTGTAGAACTTCGAAACTCTTTTTTATTATTATTATTCGCCACCTTGTTATAATACAATATTAATTTACAAAAATTTGTTAAAGTATGGCAGGAAAGCGCAAAGAAACCATGAGGCGTATACAACGTGGACGTTCCATGCTAAATTACTAAGAGTAAAGTTAATATTAATTAATTTTTACTGAATGGGAAAGGCAGAGTAACAACAATACGAAAGAAAAAAGTTAAAAAAAAAAGAAGACAAAGGAAAAAGCTGACAAAGAAAAGGAAGAAGAGGAAGGGGTTAGGGGGAAAGGAACAAGTTAAGTAAGAAGGAGTTTCTTCTCTTGGTGTATAGATCTTTGGTGTGGGACATACATGGTATGCACCCTGGCATTTTGGACAAGTATATTTTCTAAAAGAGAAGGGCTGGGAGTACAACCAACCAAACCAACCGACATGACTTTTTTGTTTATCCTTGCGTTAAGCCCTGTTGGTCAACATGATAGTGTATTTTTAGATTTTCTTGCAGTAAACAAGAAATAAGAGCATGAATTACATGTACTTGCAAGTTCATTGTCTAATATTATTACAATGTGAACTGTAATTATTTCAACAGGATAAGAAACCTGGAGTCACTACTTCAAATGCCGCTGTCAAGTCAACCAGCAAAACAGTTGCTGTCAAAGCCAAGAAAAAGGTACTGAATTATTTCCAATGTAAGAAGCTTAAAGATATAAAGCAGCTGTAGATAATAGAGAGATTAAGAATTATATTAACGGCAGAAATGACCACGTGACCATGTTAATATTCTACATTGAGATGATTATTCCCAACTGGATTTTCCCAGAAAATCTTTGGGATTAATGATATCAATTTTTTTTGTTGATTACCATGACAGTAAACTGAAATTATTGTTTTCATGCCATGACCTTTCAGTTTTTAGAGTCAGTTGAACCGTGCAATTCACCTGTTGCCACCCAGAATTGGAGAAAGTCGTGCTAAATCTAAATGTGAGTTTTATTCTAACTTTAGGAGGATGATGACGCGACGCAGATTGGAGATGACCTGGATGAGTGGATGCAGGTATTACAGTTAACTTAACTTTAAATAAAATTCACTCACTTTGGACCAAATTAAATTTTATCAGATCTTAGAAGTTTATTAAAATACAACTTTTTCTTCTAACTGTTGTGAGCCACCTTAACTGTTGAAATGGTTAAAAAGGTTAAGTCACACACAAGGCACAGATGGCCTGCACCAGTAGAGCTTTACCCAGTTTCAGTTTGTAACATGAAGCAAGTAGGAGTAATAAATTATTGCTACTCCCCCCTGATTGCTAGTCCATCACTGGGTTTAATAAACCCCTGAGTAGTATGTCGCCAGCACCCATTTAAACACCTGTTAGAAGAAAGATGTTGTGGAGCAAAGATTCTTGTCTGTAAAGAAAAACCATACCATGTGTTAACCATTATGGGACCTGAGCGCTCCGCTTTTTTGTAATATAAGCCAATCAAAAAGATGTCAAAAACTTTGTCAAGTGGCAAGTGTATGGCACACAACACCATCAAAGAAGTAAACATAGCATTGCACTTTGGAAATGGGTTAGAGATAATTATTGCGATCAAGTCACTGATTTTGTGAAATGATATTTTCTAGTCTCACTGAACATGTAAGAACCGCTTACAAATAATCTACAGGAATCTTTTTATGCTTGATGTGTCAAATTTTCAGACAGCCATTCAGTGAATGCTTTATTTAATTCAAATTTAACAATATCATAACAAAAAAAAAAAAAAAAAAAAAAACAATATCATAACACAGTGATGGATGGGCATTATGGATAACTGATAAGAAATGAACTCAAATACATGTAATTTTTTTTCAGTCAAGAAACACTTCAAATTTTCTGAATTAATATATGACTCAGTTTCAATTTTTTTTTATAAATTTCCATTTCCTTTACAAATGAAGTAAATATTAGTAATAACAAATTTCCATGTTTCTATATATTTTTACTTATAAAAGTAAAAAAAAACCTTGGCTTTCAACCAATCAAAGTCTTGTGTGTCGTAAATTAGGTTATTATGTACTGTACATGTACAGTGCTAGACAGTGATACAGTAATAAATTAAATATTTTCTGGTATTATGTTATCTAACAATTATAGAGATTAAAAATAGGCAAAATTATTTTTTTTATATTCTGAAAATGTCAACATGCATTTTATTGTTTAGCCAAAACAGCTTATCAAGCCAGATGACCAACTTGAATTGACAGAGGCAGAACTGAAAGAAGAATTTACACGAATCTTGACTGCAAACAATCCCCATGCTCCAAGCAATATTGTGCGCTACAGCTTCAAGGTATGATTAAGTGTTCTTATTAGGCCATTGTAATCATTTGTTAATTTCTCATGCAAGGTAATATGTGCATCTACTGGTGTTGTCCTTCAACAATCCAATATCATTATATGATTTGGAGCCTGCCTGAATCTTTTGTGATTCTTCTTCAGTTTATGCAGACATTGATGCTGTGTGTCCATGGCTTTTTACTTGCTGTTCTTGCAACTGTAAAAGAAAAATATGAGAAAGAGAGAAAGGATGTTGCCCTGGTTTTTGTTCATGAGGTTGCCATCATCTTGACACAAACTATCAATAATTGATTGTGTCAAGATGATGGATTTCTCTTCAGATTTCAATTATTGAAATCTGAAGAGAAATGTTAAATATAGGTACAAAAGAGGTGTGAAGTGTGAAAATTATTTCAACAAATATTTCCACATCTTTATAATTATATTTTCATAAGGATTAGTAACTGGTAATATGTTGTTTGAGCGACATGCCATGTAGAAAAAGCTATAATATCAAACCAAGAAATTGAAATTTGCATTCCCAAACTGCATGCCAACCTTTTCTTTATATTAGACATGCATGCAGGTTAAGGGAATGTGTTATGATTACAGGACAACAACATTTGTTTAGAAGGATTTGTGTCAGTTTAAAGCAATAAATATAATATAAACAATGTTAAACTTAATACAAAATGATAATATAAAGCCACCAGACTATAAATAATCTTGAAGGGATTAGGTTTTTAAGGTCTAGTTTATCTAGAATTTCGTGTCTACATTTTTTGCATTATGTGCTGTAATCCATAAAGTATCCACCCTGCCCCCATGGATCGTTAGTGGAAATTCAAGGGGGGAGTGGACTTGTGGTCTCAAAAGTAAAAATATATAAGAAGAGTATGAAGCTAAATATTTGGAAATATTTCCTGAGGCGTTGGGGGGGGGGGGGGGGGGGAGGGGCTAAGTATAAAAGACTTTCTGTGGAAGGGGTTAGGGCATTTTCTGAACCAAAAAGGGGAGACTGGAAGATTTGATGAAAGGCAGCTTTTTGTACCTAATGCCTAAAAGCAGCTTGATCTCTCTAAATACTTTTAAATATGTTTTATCATCTGCATTTTTGTGGTCTCACCTTCCTTTCTTTACAAGATTGTCTTTTCACAATAGTCATCTGTAGTTTCAACATCTGGGCAGGTGCAATATATGTTACCAATCGATATCACAGTCTGCAGAAGTTTTGCTGGTTGCCATCTTGTCCATAATTTTATTAAAAAATTCACAGACTTAATGTCTGTTATTCTAAAGATGAGCTGTAGAATTATTATTATCCAGTCAGATTAATTAGCTGAGCAATTTGAGGAGATCTATTCTTTTCTTTAACTGGAGGTTCAGACAATTAAATGATTGCATGTATGGAGGTTCCGAGACCAAGATGCAAGATTTTCATAACTACAAACATGGATGGATTTGCTGGGGATGACACTTTTAAAGTACAGTTAAACACTTTTTTAGTTGGAAACAAACAAGATTGAGAGTTAGTGAAATGGACAAGAGTTAAGACTGATAAGCTTTAAGGAGGACATGAATTCATGACCATCGAGCAAATTAAACTGTCTAATAGGAACGAGGATCAGATTATTTGAACTTTTGGCAATTGTCATGAAAATTCATAAATTCAGTTGATATTAGGAGGCATTATTGTGTTGGTGGGCAAATGTGAGATAAATGACTGTAGCACTTTAGGGCTTCAGGTTTCTTGTCTTGGAGAGCAATGTTACATTAAGAAAGCATATTATTACCCTGATGGTTATTGACACAAATTATATGTAAATTATTACCATGTCAACCGGCAAATTAAGATGTTGAGAGTTTGAACTCTTTCAAGTGCTCTGGCACAACGGCTCGCTCTAATGTCTGGTTTGACTTTTTAAAATGATTTATTATTGACGTTGATGCACTCAGTGACACACTGTACCTTCTGATCTTTTTTTAATTCTCACCAGGAAAAATGTTACAAACCAACATCAAGTGTGGACCAACTGGCAATTCACTTTGCTCTTGATGGGTAAGAGATAATTACCACCAGGAACTTTTGATTAATTACCATTCTTAATGTTTGGATATTAGTAAATTTAAGGACTGAATAACAAAACCTTGCCATGCAAATTATGTAAATCTCCACTCCAATTTATGTTGGTTAAGGAGGGTGCCTACTGCTATTGTTACTGCGCATACATTCTGCGCATCTCGAGATACTCGGGTTACCTATGGGTGGTGCCTACTAATACAGGAATATTTTTGCGTGGTTTAAAACTATGCGGAGAAAGCAGAACTTACCAAATGCTTTTGGTATCTCTAAAAAAAAATTGGGGGTAACCATGCATTTTTCAGAGATAATTAAGCTTCAATTTAGGAAAATATCCCATACATTGCTTTATATTTAGGCGTTTTTTAGAGATACTAATGTTAAATTATCTCTGAAAAATGTGTCACCCCCAAATGCAATTTTCTTTTTGGATTCCAATAGCCCTTGCTAAGATCTGCTTTTCTTGCAAAGTTATAAACCAGGCAAAAATACTTCGGTATTACAGTGTAGTAGGCACCGTCCTTAATTGGCCTTGGCCGTGCACAATCCTAAATGTTTTAATGTTCACACTACAGCTGAATGTGTGGTTCCAAATAGTATTCAAACCTCCCCCATGGAAGGTATTTTGGTTGGAATCTCCCCTGCCCCCCGCTAGAATTTCCAGTTTACAGTGCTGTAGCTTCATATTTTCCCTTTAAAAGTTTGGCTTTTGACACCCCCTCCCCCTTGGAATTTCTAATGGCCTTCCTTGTGGTGGGTATGGATATTTTCTGGAGCCATGCAATCCCAGGGGCCCCACTCACATGCAGGGGGTCAGACAGAGGTTCATATTTTATACCCAAATAATCCCAACTTCAGAATTTGTCCACCCAAAAAAATCCCTACTTTTTTTAGCATACCCAAAAAATCCCTTAGTGTTTTTGCATCAGCAAATTTTATTATTTACAGTGCAGGCCAGAATTAAGCGAACTACGCAGACGCGTTTTATACGCAGCAAAAACGCGTATGCGCGTATTTTTAGACGCGTCTAAATGTGCGCGTTTTTGCCATTGTTATGCATTGCCGTAAGTTCTCTTTGTGTGGTATTGTCAAACAAAACAAAAGAATTCAACCGGTTAACGACAACCACAAAATTAGCATTTTATGAAATCAGCCAGCGACAGCTATCATATTTCGAATCTTATCCGCTTCGTAAATACTGGCGACTTTAAAAAAAACTCCTAGCCGATATTGAATATTCACTGTATGTTATAGAAAATATAAATCTAAGCTAATTAGTCGAATACTACTTCTTCAAAATCAAAGCGCTCTGTGCGCGAACTCGTGAATGATAGGTGAGTGTTTTGAGTTATGCCTTCGGTTATTTTAAAAATTACACGCACATTGTGACTCGAAAGAGAAAGCGTTTCGATGTTTCTTCGAAGGGGTGAAATTGGCACAAGTTGGCTATAATTGGAAAGGCACTGTGGCTCCCGTGTTGATTGAATAAAAAAACATCCAGTTTTCCTTCCAAGAACTTGATACATGTGGAGGAATTTGGTTGCCTAGCACGTGACTGAAATCTTCCCGATGTTATCAGTGTGGCAATTTCTTTCTACGTCGAAACGACGGCTTCTGTCAGTGTTTTACAATATTAGAAGAAGTTTTCAATCTTGCAAAAGTTGCTATTATGGCTTTATCCAAGTGAACGTAAATATAGGAATGCATCAAGCGTTGCGGTAGTAGACTCAGTAGACTCTCAGTGTTTTACGTTTAGGTTTGTTCCGGGGAATCGATCTTATCGCTCTCACTAGGCGCGAATGAAATTTTGCAAAATTGAAGTTTCCTATTTTACCCTAAGCCTTTAACCAACGGAATTTGCCTTGGATCTTTATAGTCAACTGAACGATTACATTTTGCGGCCGCAGATAGTAAATGCTTGAGGTAGAATGAGGGAAAGTTCACGGTAAGTAAGCAAATCTGAACCGAAGCGCGCGAGAGGAGCGAAGTCTGTTGAAAATCATTTGGTGGATTGACTGATTTTATTCCGGGTCGTAGTTTATTTGTTTTCTCTATAAGATTTACCCACAAATACTGTATTATTCTCGAACTACCCGAATCATCATTGCGACAAGGAATAAATAAGAATAGCGTTTAGAAATATAAACCAACAAGTTAAATCCTTACACGGTCTACGTACGCAGTAGCCTCCCACGCAGTCGTTTTTAGGGGACTCGAATTACCTCCTCCCCACAAACGCCTGCTTACCCAAGCGCCACATTCCTTTCCGCCGCTCAGCCAATCACAGTGAACCTTCTAGAATCTGGAAGGTTGACCTTGACCTCAGAACGCCTATCGCGAGAACAGTGAAAACATCACGGCGGAGACAGAACTTGACCGAACTTACGTGAGCTTTGAGCACCGTGTGCCCCACATTCAAAATTTCTTGTGTAAATGCCTATCAACTGACTGCAATCCGGCAAAGAATTCGTCACGGGAAATAGCAGTATTTTCGTCAATTTGCAGACTGGTTACGCAAAGTCCCTTCAATAATATTTATCAAGCTTTGCCTTCAATCTTGTCGACCTTGTCGGTGTGGAGGAAACCGATATATTAACCGATATGTCGGTAAAGTTTAAAGATTTTGCAGTTGAAACTCGCCTTGTTGTTGCAATTCGTTCGGGGGCATATACCTCATTTTCCAGAAGGACCACAAGTTGATCAACTCTTTGTCGTTTAACATTACATTTAATAGTCTTTAATGGACTGATAAATACTGCAGATCTCCCCTTGATACCTTCTGCATTCCTGTTTGCTCTCTCGAATCGATTATTATAAAGTCTCTCGTAGCACTTCGTACAAACAAACAAATCTGCTCCAGAGTTTCCGCACCCGAATGTCAACTAGATCAGGCGGGGAAGATCGGTTACACTTTCCCGAAGATTTAAATTGACTCTCTTAGCAGATAACGTTGTCAAAACGATGCAGAAGAAGCGCTTGTATTCACATTCGAAATTTGTTTTGGCGTTTCAGCCATGACCAGCCATTCCAGAAGTGAAAAAATATCTATATTCGAACTTAACTCCCGCATCTCTCAAGACTGTACCAGAGACTGTACAAAGCTCGCGGGACATTGTAAACAGCAATTTGATTTGATATCATTAGACAATGCCTCAATGGTGACTGGCTAGGGTGCTGGGGATTAAAACAATGGGAAAGGAATGTGGCGCTTGGGTAAGCAGGCGTTTGTGGGGAGGAGGTAATTCGAGTCCCCTAAAAACGACTGCGTGGGAGGCTACGTACGCAGAGCTCGTTTTGCAAAGTACAGATCTTTAAATTTAGAAACTCTGCATTCCCGGCGTTTTATTCCTCTTTTAGCTTGTCACACACAGAAGTCTGACTGTTTATAGTCTTGATATCTTCAATTCTACAGATGTTATTCATCATTTCGTTTCGTTTCATAAGCCTCGCGGCAAGTTTTTTTTTTTTTAAGTTCTTCCATGCGCTCAACAACATGAAGTTGTTCTTGCGCTGAGCCGGTTCTACAAGAAAGTCGACAAGTGTAGTCATACTTTGCCAAACCTTTCTGAAAGGCTATTCCCAGGCCATTCAAAAGAACAATGAAAGATCAACAATATGAAAACAATGAACTAGCTCATACATACTAATGCGTCTGACTAGACGCGCATCTGCAGATTTTTAGACGCGTATACGCGTCTGCAGCAGACGCGTTTTACGCGTATGTTTTGGTTCGCTTAATTCTGGCCTGCACTGTATCTTCTGGAAAGCTAAAACATTGAATACTTCTCTTTGGATGTCTGTAGATGCGCGTGGGTGCTGGTAATTACTTTTCAAATAGATTACAATGTCAGAAATATCCCTTAATACCACACAAGCAGTAAATTGCGCTTATGTTATTGTTGATTTGAGCTGATGAAAAATACAAATTATACCCAAAAAAATCCCTGTGTTGTTTTTGTGACCCAAAAAAATCCCGGCGTCTTTCATAGCCCCCAAAAAATCCCTTTTGGCCAAAATGTCAGACCCCAAAAAATTCCTTTGGACCCCGCCGTCATTAAAATATGTGAGTGGGGCCCCTGGGCGTGCAATATCTTATCAGGAATGTTAATTCTGTTGGTTTCTTGCTATGGCTGTTAATAACACATTTCAAAATCTATTGTGGTTTGTGCACCTGGTCAAGGCAAAAAATGATAGCTGGAACATATAAGAAAGAAATCTGTCTGGCTTCATAACCATTGTCTTTCATTAAAGTCCCCATGTGTTTGGCCTTTTTGATGACAATTTTGCCGTGATCATAATTGTCATCATCGTTATCCTCAATTTCCATCGATGCAGGTCTATCACTACTGCTATTGCTGCCACTTTCACACCAACATCATCTCTACCACCACCATCACCCCATTACCATTGTCATCATTGTCATCTTCATCATCATCATCATCATTATTATTCTCATGATCGTTGTCATGTTCCGTACAAGTCCCCACCTCCACCAAATTATGTACCAAAAGATGGTTTATTTCACTTGCAAGTACAGATTCACATTTAGGTTGACATACCGATAAACCATCTAGATAGGGATTTCTCTTTGCCAGCTTTTAATTATACCCATTCTACTGAATAAAAAATTAAGTTGTACCTTTATGCTGTGTTAATGTGTCCAGGAATATGCTCCATAAAGATTCAGATGAAGCCAGGAGACAACGAGCCCGGCAAGGCATGGGAGAAGGTAACATGTAATAAATATTTCTTTCCTTAACACTTGAATAATAAATACATGTATTGTGTTTTTGATAAATTGATTGAATATTTGGGTGGAAAACCTGCACAAAAGGAGGCAAAAAATTGATCAAAATAATTAATTTGATTTTTTATGGCTTTTGCTTTAACTGCTACTACTAATAATATTATTGATGCATCACTCAAGGTCCAAAATTTTATATCTAAAAAAAAGTGATTGGAGATGATTACGTGATAGTCATTTTGGCTGAAATTAATTTCATTTGGTGTTTTTTAAATTTCCTTTAGTTAGTAAAACAAAATATATTGCATTACTGTAACTATAGTTACATGTAACTTATTATAAATACACGTTACTGTAACAATAAATATTGCTATTATTATTTTGATGAACGCTTGTGATAGTAAAAGGCTCTTTAATCTCTTAAAATGGCACATAAACTATTTACAGATAAGAGTTCAGGAGAATATTTTTTTAAGGTGGCTGGCGCTGGTGTCCATTACTTGAAATCCAGCACTTACACTTTGACAGATTCGATACTACCACTCTTTATCAGTTGATACAACAATAATGACACCAAAACAATGTGTTACTATAATTTGGTCAAAAAGTTATGGTCATTTTCTTCACATATTGGGTTTCCATAGCAACGGTTCATCTGTCCTGGAAAAATTTTTACCTTTAAGTGGTGATAACTCAAACACGAGCTCGGTGACCCCCATTTTTGTGTCTACGGCTTCTAGAGAAGCGTAGACACTATGTCATCGGGTTGAGTGAAAGAGTGAAAGAGTGTAAGAGCGTAAATGCCACAGGAATCCCAAAGGAAATCCTATCGAAAGCCGACGCTAATCCTCCACTGACCAAGATCTAAGCGATTGTATTTCCGGATCAGGACAAT
This sequence comes from Pavona decussata, assembly GCF_977016875.1. Lineage (NCBI taxonomy): Eukaryota > Metazoa > Cnidaria > Anthozoa > Scleractinia > Agariciidae > Pavona > Pavona decussata. The sequence continues at coordinate 213,048 of NW_028145546.1, forward strand.
GGCGACAATACGGTAAATGATGTTTTCCGATGTTGATTTGCTTTTTACAAATAGTTTAAGTGATGATTTGAACCAGAATTCTGTAACTTCTGTAATTTTCATCGCATACGCGCCCGAATTTACTGCGAGTGATCGCTTTGAACAAACACGGAATGTCTTCAAATTTTACATGCGTGTTTGCACGCACGAAAAAAACCCTGAAAGTTTTGGCCTCTAATAGCAAATGCATCGTTTATTTCAATAAAATGTTTTGTTGGAAAAGCTTTTTGTTGATTTTTGTGTCTTTGTCAATTCATATATGCGTTTGAGAAGCGACAAATGCGTAATCAAGGACAATTTGCATAAGATAAGCGGGTTGAAATTTGATATGCCAAAGGTCTTCATCAACATGCCGTGAATTTTAGATATTTTTGCGTTCAAGTGTGTTTTTCGGCAAATGATTAATAGTAACGATATTATTTTACGTGAGAAAACATTTGTTTAATCATTCCAGTTTAATATGCAGTTAATTTTGGAAGCCAACGATATTTACTCATCTACTGCGCATTTTAAACTGCTCTAGGATAAAGTTAATTTATGCGAAAACTATGGAAACACGACAGGAGTCTAAGGGTTAAAGAATGCTACTTGCCATTCATAAGTTCAGTATAGATTAATTAATAGTTTCTGTTGCATTTTATGCCTACGTTTCAGGTTAGAACTTTGCTTTCAGTACTTTATGTTTAGAACTTTGCTGCATTGCTTTCGGTACAAAGTTGCGGTTTACGTTGTGAGATTATATAATATATTGTTTATGTTAGAATAAAGTTACAGTTCTCTTCTTACAAAATGTTTGTGGTAAACGATACCAGCTTAATCTCAATCTCACCAGTATTCTGTGCAACATTTTTAAAACCATTTTTTTTATCTCAATCCTATTTCCACTCCTCCCTCTTCATTTTCATTTCAGTCTTATTTCCCTTTTCTTCAATTCTTTTATATCACATTTCTATACCATAACTGCAGTAGACACATGCAGTCTGAGACTGCCTATTTTTTTGTTATGGTACTGTAATCAGCATCTTGTTTATAGATAGATTTTTTTGTGAAGTTTAAAAAAATTCTACCAGAGGTTCACAACCACCTTAAATTTTTGAAAATTTAAGGTGCTGATTACAGTTCCATAATAAAAAAAATTGGGGTCACTGAGCTCGTTTTTGAGCTATAACCACTTAAAGGTAAAATTAATTAAGGGTGTTTTCAACAGGTCATACTGTTGCTATGGTAACCAGTATGCATTATGTCAACAGAATTACCATAACTTATTCACAAATGTTTAGGCATGTTTTTGATACCATTAGTGCTATATGAAGTGATAAAGAATCGTTATATTAATCTGTCAAAGTATAAGTGCTGCAAAGTGATGGAAACCAGTGGCTTTTGACAAGTTAAGTTAAAAATGGGTTTATTTAGTTAAAATTAATTTTACAATTAAAAATAAATACATTTATTCACAGCTAAATGATTGTGATGCTGTAGATATGTTGTTCATGTAATGACCTTGTAATTAATATGTAAATTATAAAAGTAAACTGTCTGTACTAATATTTTAATTTACATACTAAAGTATATATACATTTTATAAATTTAACATTCATCTCTTATTTGAGAGTCCCACAAAAATCTTCAAGGCCTTCTTAAAACACATTGCATGCCTTTTTGAATTAAAAATGATCTGATATATGCCTAGTTGTCAGACATGAACCTTGTAAATACCACCATGAGTCTGCCAGTGGCTCCTGAAATAGTCAGCTACATGTAGGGCATCCAAAAGGTATACAGAGAGCTTTTGGTTTGATTCCTGTCAACATCTTCTAATAATTCAACTTACTAATGCATAAAATTTTCTTACACTTTTAACCTGCCTGTTTGTTCTTGCACTTGTAATTAAACCAAGAAGGCTTTGATGACTACCTGAGGCCATTCAGTTCTGTTTGTGAGTAAAATGCTCTGTGTTGTTTCTCAAATGCATGATAATGATTATGATTAAATCTGACAAAAGATGATGTATCATTAAATATTAATGAATGTTATCAGTCATTAATTAAAAATAAAAGAAAGCAACATGTTGATCGAGGCATCTGATAACAACTTTTTATAAGACTGCAATGGTTGTGTTGATTAAAAGTTATCAAATGAATTTTTTTTAATTATTTGGTGCAAAAATAGCATTTTAAATACTGGATTTTGTACATGTGTACAATACATAAAAATTGTCATTTTAAAATGTCAAAGAAAAGTTTGATACATGTAAAATTTTATAAAGATTCATGTAACACAAATTATGTTACCAAGTTAATTAATATGACAACTTTTACTAATTTTCATTTTAAACATTTTAATAACAGTAATATACTCTTATCTACACTGAGAATTAATTACTTCTCTTTCCAAGATTCTTATTGATTTAATTTGTACTTAACAATCATCAGCTAACAGGTCAGGAAGTGGCCATTCAGTGCACAGCCGTGGAAGTTGTTAGTTTTTTTTTCCCACTAAAGTTTTCTTTTATTATTGTGTACAACAAGCATTAATCAATCATAATAATAATAATAATAATAATAATAATAATTATAATAATAACAGATTGCTGTCAGTTACATTGCAGGCTTTTAATTGAAGAGCTGAAAAAAGGGTGCACATAACAAATTTTTGATTTTGCACAAAACCACTTTACAGGCTTGTTTTTATTAAAACAATGTACTTTACAATACTACTGTAGTATGTATTTGTTGACATTTGTTTGTTTGTTTCTTGTCAAAAACTGGATTCACAGTTTCAAGAATGTAAATCCATAAGTTACATATGCCACATAACCCAACAACCCATGCCAAATGTGACATAAGTTATTTTTACTAGATATAAACTATTAAAATAGAAAGCGGATTAAAAGTGAAAAGTGTTTGCTATTCACCTCCAGACAGTGCACCGTAATGCGTTTAATTTTTTGCTTGCGGTTCTTTGCTGATTTGTCAGAAGTAAAGTCATCAATAGGGGCTGTATGGTCATTCACTGGTTTGTGTTAGTCAGTTGTGGCAGATTAATTTACCACGATTGGTCAAGTAATGCTTTATTTGGGTTTCAGGGTAAAATAGTCTCCATAACTGGCATGTAGTGGGCCATCTCTACAAAATTGTGGGGTTTGTTGAAAAAACAAAACAAAACAAAAAACAAAAATTATCAAACAACAACAATAACAGATAAACCAAAACAGCTAACCAAATACCCAATTATACTAGATGAGGATAGTAAATGTTGGATATGTGAAAACAAATGGCTTGCTCAAACCAGCAAAATGATCAATTATAAATGTGCATGATATCCTTTTTGCATGTACGTGAACTGTCCAGAGCATGAAAAATACTGAGCATGCCAGTTGAGAAGGAGGTTAGCACAGATATAAGTCAACTAGAGGACTTTTATTTATGTTTACTTGTAGTGGGATTTGTTGTAGATTGTTTATTTTGACAGCAACTTGTTCCAATTGCAGCTGATCATGACGCTAGTGAGGCTGGTGAAGAAGAAGACAAAGAAAACAAAGCAGAAGCTGCAAGCGAGGTGAGATGAGTTTTGTTTTTTTTTCAGAACTTTTACTAATAAAGACTTGCAGGTGCCTCAGTTATGTTCTCAGATAATGTGTTTATATACTGAAATCATACCAACCTGCAACTTGTAAAAGATGATCTGTTTTGGCAGGAAAACTCGTAATTCAGGCAGCTGTGACTTGAAAATCATTTATTTTAACTTGAGTTGAAAGTCAATTATCACAGTTTCAATCTAGAGAACATAACTGCAATACTGAAGTATCCAAAACATGTCTTCTGAAATCAAACATTGTGTCGTTGTTTTGAAATGTTTAATATCTATTCTAGTGCTTCAAAAATTCGAAAACTCTTATTATGTGACTAGAACTAACAGAGTGCGAAAGGGATGATTTTCAAGACTTTTGAAGCTACACATACATGTCATAGACACTTAGTCTATTGGGCCATGCTTTTGTCTTACAGAAAATGGAAGAAAAACCGTCATTTATCAAAAGACTTGTTAGTTATTGCACTGTTTAGCACAAACTGTATCATAGTTTCCGGCACCACATTTACTGTTTCACTTATATAGTACAGTGTATCTCAGAGTCTTTCTTTGTTGGGAGAACTTTCAGTTAGTTTCAACAGACATTAGTTCCATTCTAAAGTGTCCTTTAATGACAGCTTTCAGGGAACTATATGATTGAAAAATCAGGAGTTATGCATCAGCCTGATAGGCATTTGCCATTGTAAACAGTACTTACCACCGTGCCTTTACCTTTAATACAGGATTGCAATAGGGTTTCCAATCTTGGTTTTCAAACCCATTTTCTCTCGCAATTCCACTTTCACGATTCGGGTTTTAATCAGTGAATTCTGATCCAGACATTTATGTTATCTTTCATCTCTAGCCCTTAAGACAAAGATACGTTTTTGTTGAATCAAAGCTTGAATCTCAGGTCCCATTTGTTAAAAGTGATATTTTCTGAAACCTACCAAAAACTATACCTAATATCGATATCCTATTCACAGAAAAAAAATCTTTAATCTTGCCCCCTTATTCAGTGATTCCCAAACACCAATCAAGTCATCAGTCCTTAATTTTTACTGACACTCCGAAATCGCCTACCAACTTTTATGTCTCTCTGTGGTGTTGGTTTCCTAAACATTTTGTGTAACATTAATCTTGTTCATGAATGCTAATTATCAGCATTTGCATTAACTTTGTCTTCTCCACCTTCAAGAGAACTTATATTAATTTGAATTGACTTCCTGCAATGAGACAATGATTACATCAGACAACTCAGAGTGGTAACATGAATTCACACATGCTATTTTATCAGTATGTGAATTAACCTTTGCTTGTTCACCTTTAACAGAAACTTAATTTGATTAACATATTGCAAGACAAAGTTGTAGTCAGATGAATGAATGACGCTTTGAATAAACATTTTTAGGAAAAAGCAGCAGAGGAGATTCGCCCTGACTCGTCGGCCTCTGTGGGTGGAAAATCTGACACAAAGTTAACCAATCAATTTAACTTCAGCGAGAGAGCATCACAGACATACAACAACCCTTACAGAGTAAGTAGTGTATTCTAAACTTTGAAGTTTTCTTGGCTGTTTGGAAAGGTTCCTCAAATGATATATCTTTATTTGTGATTTTAGGAGCGTGGTACTTCAACTGAACCTCCTCCAAGAGCAAACTTCTCAGCCACCGCCAATCAAGTGAGTAATTAATTAATAAGGAGCTTTGGGAACGACGACAGTGACGGCATCGAGAACGTCAAAAGAGCAAAAGGCTAATAACCAAAACAACAACTCTGCACGTGCATTGCACTTTTTGGCACATTTCTTTGCCGTCACTGCACGACTAGGACGTGAAATTTCCAGATGAGACGTTTTATGGAAGACGTAAACACACGACGACGAATATTTCTTTCCCTTTTTAAACTTGGGTGCGGTCGCCCTAGTAGGGAGTTTAATTAGCTACTAGGGGTAAAGCGACAAAAATGTCTCTTGAAAATGTAAGTTCACGTTACAAATGTACTTGAACTATTTTGCGATTATTTTAAAATTTGGATTTATACAAGGTGACCAGACTATCCAGGAACAGAATTAGTAGGAACGTCGTTCAAGTTAAGACAGAGAATAAAGAATTCACCGAGGTGTGCTCACGATCTCTGCAAAACCTTGAATTTGCGATAACCTTCTAGGAGAAAATAATTGATAAAGAATATATTCCTCTTATGATCTTATTTTTGTGGCCATTGTAATTTTATTGCAAACAGTGGCCTGTAACTTTCTTCGTCAGGGACAAAATAATTGATAGAGAATACATTCCGCTTATTTTTGTCCGTTTTCTTTTGCTTAAAATCGTGATTTTATTTTTATTCGACAGTGGGAAATTTACGATGCTTATGTTGAAGACTTACAGAAGCAGGTAAGTTCTAAGTTGCTTGAAATTCACTTCTGAATGTTGCAAAGCACGATACATGGTTTTCACCTGGTCGGGTTGATCTCGTTTTTTGTTTTTTTAATCTTTTCTATTCTTTGTTTTTATGTTATCTTTTTTAACCTATTAGGAGAAAATCAAAGAGAAAGAAAGTAGAAAGGCAAACACATTCAAGAAAGATGAGGATAAAAAGAAGAAGCTGATGCAATCTGAAGTGCAGGTTGGTTACCTTCTCAAACGCCATGGAATTAAAAAAAATATAGAACTACATTAGAACTGTGACATTTTAAACCCAATCGAATATAGAGGTGATTCCAGAGAGATGGTCATCGTGACATCAGTATTAATTGATCATTCAGCTGTTGTCTGTGTGAGATGCATGTAGCAAGAAGTTTGAGCTAGTCAGTAGCAAATTTCTATAGTGTTTTCATTCACGTGACTACCGGCCATATTGGTTTACTGAAACAAAAGAAAGTATTTGCATAAAAATAGAGCTCAATTCCCAGAGGTTTAGTTTGGGACACCAACATGGCCGCCATTTCTTTGTTTTGGGACACCAACATGGCCGCCGTGACGTCATGTGAAAACACTCTATTGAGGAGTAATGAATGTTGTGCTGCTAGTACAAATGACACAAATGTATGTTAAAGTGCTAAGTGAACCCATGAATTTCCCACTGGGCGTTAGCCCTACATGCAGTAAGGACATGGGAGACCACACGAGGCCAAAAAAAAAAAAAAATCTTTGAGAGGGTCCTCTGAGGGAATCGAACCCACGACCTCCGGATTTGACCAACCGTTGCTCTACCGATTGAGCTGCGGGGCCAGACGGGAGCAAGTCGTGGGTGATTACGGTGGTTATTGCGGCAATGTGAATGTGAAGGGTACAAATGAATGTTATGCTGCTAGCAGTAATGACTGTAGAGGATCGTAGAGGGGAAACATGTTTTTGTTAGGGACTGTGAAAAGTTCTGAAACATCATGATTGGTTGTACTGGCACTAGAAGCACTGTAAGTATTGTTAGTGGGAAATGTTGAAATAATTGGCCGTTTTCCATTCGGTTAAACGTTCCGGTTTGTAGTTTCGAAAAATGTAGGTGCCGAATGGAACGGTATTTCCCGGCTAACCGCAACCGACTTGAAAACAAACCCGTTCCGTTCACGACAAACCGAAATAACACAATCGACTTACGTAGGAGAAACTGGACCCTTGTAGGAATGGCCGAATGAACGGAATTTTCCGGTACGTTAGGACAACCTCGGGAGGTACTGTTAATCCAAAATTTCGAATTTTTTTCTCGAAAATTTCTGTTCCATATGATAACACCCCGCATTTCTGCCGGGAATTTTTCTGGAATGGAAAGCGACCAATTTTTTTTTTTTTCTGTTCTCGAGCTGTTTTCAACACAAGGGTTCCATGCTCACAAACAGACTACATAGTGAAGAAATACAAGGATTTGTATGGAATTTATTGCGGTTTTTAGGAAGTGAAAGAACAATTTCAGTAAACAGTTTGTAAAGTTTACATACCGCATCACTCGGTTGTCCATATGTTGTTTCTTGACTGTCGGGGAGCCGCTAAGCCACATTAATTCAGCCAGTTTTTAATGTTGTGGTTTTCCCTTGTTTGGTAAGGGCAATGATAACATAAAATGTCACAGCACTCCTGTTATTATTTTTTGTGTTTAATCAGGGTGATGACATTTCAAGGATCTCCAAACCGTGCAAGATAGTGGAGAGAATGGTGAACCAGAACACATTCGATGATATTGCACAAGGTAAACCATCACCTTTTTTTATTGAAATATGACCAAAGAAACAAACACACGGTTGTCCTGCAATATTCGTCTTTTGCATTCGAACAGAGGTGCAGTGTATAACGTTACTGCTTTTGTCGGATTTCCTCGTAGATTTTAAGTACTGGGAAGACGCTGCAGACGAGTTTAAAGATCAGGAAGGTACTCTGCTACCACTTTGGAAATTCTCCTGTGAGAAGTCAAAGAGAATGGCAGTCACTTCACTCTGCTGGTATGTTACATTTCTGTTTTGGTAGCATTTGCCCAAGGACCCTAAATGGTAATATTCAGTGCTGTAGGATCGTATAAGAAATTGTGCGATCCTGTGAAATATTTCTGTAACGTTTGTTGGCATTAGGGAGTTTAAGAAACGAGGACGGCAACGGTAACGAGAACGCCACAAAACAATGGGCTTAATGAGCAAAAACAATTGCTCTGCACGTGCATTTTACATTTTGGTACATATCTTTGCCGTCCTCTGGAAAACAACAACGTGAAATGGCCAAATTTTAGGTTTTCTCGAAAACGGGAGCGTATGACGCAAAATCTTCTTTATTTCTCCTTACTTTGACGTCGTTCATACTAATTTAGTTCCTGGAGAGTTCGCCAGCATTTTCCAAGTTAAACAAATTTAAATGATTGCGAAAGAGTTACAAAAACGAGAAGTTTTATTTTTAAATGACGTTCTCGTTACCGTTGCTGTCCTCGTTTCTTAAACTCCCTATTCTTGTTTTCGGACAGCGAAAGTTTGCCTGCTAGAGGGATGCGTTTTGCACTAGACCCCGAGTTAAGCCTGGTTTTCATATGTCGGGAAATTCTCAGACGTTAAATTAGCTTGTTTGCTTTCCCTGTAGGAGTCCAAAATACCATGACCTTTTTGGAGTTGGACACGGATCATGTAAGTTTACATCTGAGCATTTTGTGGTTATCATTTCCCGGCCTTTCTTATTTATTTTTTTTTAGTACATTCCCAAGCGTTAGCTTCAGTAACTGGGCGTGATTGAATAAAAGAAAATTTCACAGCAACGAGAAGGACTCTTTATACAACTCTTTCCTTCCAAAAAGCTGTTAGCAGGATACATGAAGTACAGGCATTTGAAGTAGTGCTATGAACGAAAAATAATCACAGCATATAAGCTACATGTAATTATTTTAAACTAAAACAAGTTTTAAAAAGCTCGAGACCAGTTTTTCTCATCGCATTTCGAGATGAGTTCTTTTTAGCAAAGTTGAAAAGGTTAAAAAAAAAATTGTATAGCAAAACGTAGTTCACGCGAAAAAAACTTTAGCATTTATCGTTAACAACAAGCTGATGTGCATGTGTTTGACTTTGTTTTTAGATGACTTTTTGAAGCAAAGTAATGGAATGATCACCATGTACAGCTTGAAAAACCCTTCATTTCCAGAGTGAGTAAACAGTGCCTTGAAAGGTTCTGTTTGCATCTTCCAGGTTTTCACAAGTCTGACCGCTTCTGACAAGGGCGTTACTTTTGGCCACTGTCGCCAGTGTACATTTGATAACTGCAATTCACAAGACGATCAATACAGTCCTTAACCTTAAGTATCTCACACACACACAATAAATATACGATACAAAACACACAAAATTAGAAAAAATGGAATAGGTAATTATCCCGGGTTTTCTACCTTCAGAACAAAGGGATACCGATATTATTTAATTAGGTCTAAGGTTTGAACTTCCATTTTCTCCAAAACTTATTTAATTCATTATACTTTTGAACAATAAATAAAGGTAGAGTATTTTTATGTAACTTAACTTTAAATGACTGCAAGCTAGGCTGTATATTATTTTTTCCGGCTCTGAAAGATAGTGGATTTTCGAACTAAAGTAAAGTAATTTAAAAACTGAAACTTCTCATTGCTAATGCCCACAATTATATCTTGCACCTGTAGATATGTTACCAGTCTCATTTATATTAATGCTCCAATAAACTCCAGAATCTCCCCAAAACGATAATGGGAAAGGACAATAAAAGAATAAATGTTCTCTGTCTTCCTTGATCAGATTACAAAACGTGCACAAATCTGAATCAACTTTTCCCATTTTCTTAAGAAGAACATCTCTTGGTGTATTCTGGATTACTGATAACGTTTGTCTTTTTTCTTTGTTAGATATGTCTGTGAAACAGAGAGCGGTGTAATGTGCCTTGATTTTCATCCAGAACATCCTAATTACATCGCGGTTGGTTTTTATGACGGTAAGTTCAAAAAACAGTTACTTATCAGCAAACCTCATTGACTACATTCAGTTTGCTCATTACATAAACCATCTTTCTTTTGTTATCACCACACAGGACCTTTTGAAATCAGAAACCCGTAGCTTCTTAACAATATACAGGACGTTTGAGTGCTGAGGTTTCGAGCGTCAGCCCTTTGTCAGGGCAGATTCGCTCTGACGAAGGGCTAACGCTCGAAACCTCAGCACTCAAATCTCTTTACGGTGGCCAATTTACCTTTAGTTATCAACTCTGTTGATAAACCAAACATTCGTTTCTACTACCGGCGCAACACCACAGTTCCTTTAGAAACTAACTCCCTTGTGCAGGACGTTTGATTGACATATAAACGTAGTAAAAATGCCTCAGTTTGTATCTTATGTGCTATGTATTTCCATGCAGGGAGTGTTGGTGTGTACTCTGTAGTTCAACATGCAAACAAGATCGAGTTGGTGTACCGGTCAACGGCTAAAACCGGCAAACACACAGACCCCGTTTGGCAGGTAAGGAATGCAGATTGGTGGTGAGCATCGGGAGCCGTCAATTCTCAGTAAACTTAGGTATTTTCAGTATTAACCTTTTGATGACCTGTCTGTGTATGTATTCCGTTCCAGGTAAAATGGCAGAAAGACGATCTGGACAACAACATGAATTTCTTCTCGGTGTCTTCTGATGGCCGAATAACACAGTGGACGATTGTGAAGGTAAAAAAATGAAATACAAAATTGAACTCACAAATAAAGCTGTATAGTATACTATACCCCATAAGATACCATACCACACCATACCGTATTATACTATACCAAACCAAACCATACTATACCGTATGGTATGGTATGGTACACTGGTAGTATAGTATGGTATGGTATGGTATGTTATTTTTATAGTATAGTATAGTATAGTATAGTATAGTATAGTATAGTATAGTATAGTATAGTATAGTATAGTATAGTATAGTATAGTATAGTATAGTATAGTATAGTATAGTATAGTATAGTATAGTATAGTATAGTATAGTATTTAACAAATAGATTCCATAATGCCGTGCGTCTGTACTCTGATAACGCACAGATGACGTCAAAACGTGGTGAGAACAAAGAAGCCGAGCCGCAGGCGAGTAGCGTGACTGATGTTCTCACCACGTTTTGACGTCCTCTGTGCGTTATCAGAGTACAGACCCACGTCAAAATGGAATCTATTTGTTTTATACAATAACCAAGACATTTCAACACATTTCGTGAGCGAGCATCGCGTTGCCTGAGCTGAGTCAAAACTTTTCCAGCAAACTCAGTTTTAGACTACTACACACAAGCAATTGTGATCTTCTAAATTAGAGTATAATCGGAAAGAATTTCACTAACAATTTTTTCAAAACTAACCTTTATTCCAGAAGGAAATCCTGACCCCAAAATATTACAGCATGCAAGTCGCTTCATTGCAATTTGAAATCGATTACTTGCTATTACCGGATTTTTATCGGCGACATATTTCGAAAAATATTTGCTTCGTTTCCACGTCACATCAAAGTTCTAGCTTTCCTATCCTGGTTGACGTCACCCTCAACGGTCTTTGTTCAATTTTTTATTGGGCAGTTTTCCTTTCCTGCGAAAATTTGCCTGTTTTTGTCCGCTACTCGCAAAAACAGTTTGCAAAACTTTGTTGACCAGTCGCACTGGCTGGACTCTAGACTCTGATCACGTGTGCCGGTCACATTACTCGATGACGTCAATCGTGCGTCTATACTCTAATCACACACTCCTCTAGACCAATCAAAACGCGAGTTTTACACAGTTCATTGTATAATATAGTGTGGTATGGTATGTTATTGTATGTTATAGTATAGTGTGGTATGTTATTGTATAGCATAGCATAGCATAGCATAGCATGTTATTGTATGTTATAGTATAGCATGGTATGGTATGGTTTATCGTGGCGCACAGTTGCTCACTATTAGCTCACTATTAGACATAGGCTTACACCGCATCCATTTCTGTATTATTGCTCATGTGCAGAACCATAACGCACCGCTTCTTTTTATAAGACTTTGTTACTTAAATTCCTTGATTACGCTTAGATATCTAGTAACGTTTTAGTATAAAATACAGTAGCTTTTTTCCTTACGTTAATTGCGATATTGCCTGTTGTTGTTACTTAGAGTGAATTGAGGCATACGGATATTATCACCTTAAGGCAGGGGAGCGCCACCGAAGGAGAAGGTGACAGTACACAGCTTCCTAATCTAGGTTAGTATTATGGTAACTGAATTAGTCACTTACATGTCTTAATATGCTATTTATCCTCAATATATCTAATGAAATTAAGGAGTACTCTTTGTCCTTTTTAAAATTTAAATTCAGTTAGTGATGGAAAATAAAACTGTGGACTATGTTTAAGTTTGAACCCAACCATAGAGTGAACGAACGAATGAAAGAACAAACGACAGAAGGAATCAACGAACAGGCAAGGCAAGAGACACACAAACAAACAAAACACAACACTGTTGTTGTTGTTGTTGTTGATGATGATGATGATGATGATGATGATGATGATGATCCCTGTCCCTTGAAGGGCTTTTCAGGGATAATGAAACAAACCGCTTAGGAACGAACATTTCAAATACAGCATCACATGGTTAAGAATACTAGCTGATAGGAGATAGACCAGCTGGTTATCAGTTTACAAGTGAAGCGGAGGAGTTGAACTCGGAGCTACCGAGACTCAACTTCAGCAAGTGGACAGAGCGAGACTTGAACCTGAGACCTTCGGATTACAAATCCGGTGCGCTAATCGCTCGGCGAAGCTGCCTCCACCTACTTATTTTACTAAGACTTTGCTCCTTTGCAAACTGCTTTTAATATTTGTGAAACAGGCATGTGACTTTCAATGTTATTTAAACTGCTCTTTGGTGGAATTTTACAGGTTTGATCCAAAACCCTAAATTTGCAGCAGTTAAACCTTAAATACTAAAACTTCTGAACCAAACCGGCATATTTGAAGCACGTGCTACAAAATTGTTATTTTTAGTCTTTGCAAACCTACAAAACTCAGGTTGTAGCCGTTTATGAATACGATATAGGTTTAAATCTACGTTTATATTTCACAAACGTATTTTCCTAACAGTCATGTTTACATATCTGCAGGTTGTGGCACTGCGTTTGATTTTCATAAAACCATGGACTACATGTTTCTTGTTGGTGAGTAGAAATTAAGTTAACCCAACATCTTTGTGCATTTACTACGATATAGAAGTGCAGAACTAGCCATACACTGTGATTTATTCTGGAAGCAGTTATACTTTCTTTGAATTCCTTAGAAGTCCAGAAAATGACTCCCCAGAATTAGTCCGGTAAGAACTCTTTTAGGTTACATTTAATTATCTTGTTTTCTCTCTGTTTATCAGGCACTGAAGAAGGAAAGATCCACAAGTGTTCCAAGACATACTCAAGTCAGTTTCTGGAAACATACGATGTAAGGATCATTGTATTTTGCCCCTTTCACACCAACTAAACATGTTTCGTTAATCATAAACAGAAAACTTAAAGAGGCATTGTCACGGAGATTGGTCTATGAAACGAAATGATTTTTCCAAGGAAGAATAAACTTTGATCAATTTTTTGGCGACTTCTCCAAAATACACAGGAGGAGCTCTTTTCAAGTTGCAATCAATTTTCATCCACGCCGTCCGCAGCCAAAGATGATTTGTACTAATTTTTGTGCCCTAGTCGGTTTACTGTTAACAAAACTGGAGCATTATTTCAATGTTTCCGTCGACACAAATGTGCTTTGTAGCTATTCAAAGTGACACATAAAATTAGTAGGTGACGTTGCCCCTTTAAAGACTGAATCTTACATAGGGCCTAAGTAAGACCTAGCTTAATCTTCCTTTATTGTAAATTTGAAGTCGAAAAACATCAACAGGCAACGTCTATGAAGATAACAGCTTTGAACCTGGCTTAGTTGAAACAGTTTACGTATTTTAGGTTTGGTAGGAACAAGGCATTAGCTCTCTCTTGATGGCATTATCATGTCAGTTCGTTTCTTTTCACTTCACGTTAACCCGTTATTATATATACTTTTTATTCATTTCAGGCACATCACATGGCGGTTTACTCAGTCAAGTGGAATCACTTTCACCCCAAGATCTTCATTTCGTGCAGCGCAGATTGGACGGTGAAAATTTGGGATCATCATTACCTGTAAGTCAGTTTACCAGGTTCCATGTTTTTTCCGCGCGTTGAACTTCGTGGCCGAACTGATTTAAATCTTGTTTCTTTCATTATGGTTCTAACATTGAGTCCGTGGATGACATCGTACCATGTTCAAATGAAAGTTACTCTACAAGGTGATAGTTGGTGGATGAAATCCTAAAAATGTGACCGTTCAAGACAAAATGGTTGCAACGTTTCATTCTGTGTTCAGTGGAAGTTCTTGAAGTCTGTTCATTGAAATGAAAGCCTTTTCAAATACATTCTTGTAGTTGTAAAACAGCCATTCAAAAAGATGCTACTGAAAAGCATTGTCTAGTGGAACCGTTCAGTTTTCAATTTTTTTGTGAGAGGAAATTAACGGTAGTGGTCAAAACTACTATACTCAAACAGGACTCACCAAACCACAAAATAGATGGTGGTCCTCTTTCTGCACCCTCTTCCTCAACCTCAAAAGATGGTATCTTTATTGCATAATTACTCCTCTATCCAGCAGTAAAAAATGACAATGAGATTCAAACCCCGCTTTTCTTGTTTATCCAGCAATGCTGACTCTTGCTAACTGAATATTTCTGTGTGAACTCAAATTGTAAAGCCAATAAAATTTTGTCGGTAATGTTCATGAGATAGGTGGTGTCTTCGATAACCCCCTTCCCCAGACAAGATGGGTCCTCTTCGAACAAACTTGTTATCACCAGTTCCCTTAAGGATATTTCGTTTCTTTGAGGAGGTGTAAGAAGAGGAAAACAGTCACCCTTGGGAGTGGCTTCGTGACAATTAACATGAAGGAAGAGCAAACGTTGCTAACCTCGTTGTTGTTGTTGTTGTTTACAGTGAGCCCATGTTTACGTTTGATCTTAACAACTCTGTTGGTGATGTGGCCTGGGCGCCTTACGCCTCCACAGTGTTTGCAGCTTGTACAACTGATGGACGGGTAAGACTACAAAATACGTTCTTTCGCTGTCTTTTAGCTGCAAAAAATTTAAAATGGCATTGGTTTATCAAGAGAGTGTATAACGAAAGGTAATTTGGCCACCGTAAGGAGATTAAAATGTGACATAAATTGGGTCTTTTATTTGTTTGATCCAGACTGTTTCGAGTTTCTTGATAAAAATATTAATTATTAATACAGTAATAGCATTTATTTATCCACGATAAAAAATAGAGCTGATGTGGCCGTGTCATTTCAACAAAGCAACAAAAAATAGTATACAAGCCTACTCTATCGAATTTTATGTAAATTTTTAAAATAAAATACATAAAATTCAACGTCTTATGGTATTTTTGAAACACCTGACGTCCGGTATTGGCCTAGTTCGATTATCTACGGAGTTCCACAAAGATATCGCCTTATAACTTGTTGATTTATGAAGAAAGTCAGTATTAGGTTTTGGTATCGTAAAAGTAAATTTTCTTCGAAGATTGTATTCACACTCATACTTTATTGGAAAATGGGAACGATTAGTAGGAACAAGAGATAAAAGATGCTTGCCCGGGGGGGGACTCCCATAAAAAAAAATGACGGGGGTGATGGTCGGAAATTTTGAAAAGAACCCCTTAAAGGTACCAGAATTCTGTTTTGCGGGCGTGGTCGGAACAATTTTTTACCCCTAAGAGGGAGTCACGAATGAGACAAATTAAAATCAGTTGACAATTACTTCCTCTCATATTTTTCGGCTCAATACCCTAAAAGGTACCACCATACCTCTGACGGAAGTCAGAGAAGTATTTTAGATTTTAGCACCCCAAGGAGTACCAAACCACGAATTTTAACCCCCTAAAAGGTACGACGATTACCCCCGTCACTTTTGTGTAGGAGTCCCCTCCCCCCCTCCTCCCGGGAGTACTTGCCATGAGACTGTTATTAGACGCGAAATGGATAAACACGAGCATTATGCGTCTTGTGCTTAATGTTTTTCTCTCTCTCAAATAACCCCATTGTGATGTTGTTGTTATAGGTTTATGTCTATGACCTGAATGTGAACAAGTATGAACCTTTATGCGAACAATCAGGTGAGAACATACGTGGATGACCTCGCTTTTTCAAGTGGTGTTCTTTTGTGACAAACCGTTTCAACTTCAACCGGTTTTTGTTGCTTGGTTACTTTATAAACTGTTTCTGGTTGAAACAGTTGATACCTGTTACACGATGATACGCACCCGTTTCAACCGAGTTCAGTGACGTTTGCAAAAACTGGCGCACTAAAGCAACCGAAAACCCAACCAAAGGCCAACCAACCCGAAGCGGCTGATTCCAATACAACACTACCTTAACTCTTGGAGTGTGTCTTGTGCCGTTTGAACAGATATATTAAAAGACAAATTAAAAGGTACCGTTACCACTACGACAGGGAGTGCATGGGCAAAAATGTATTGGCATTTATGTCGAGACAATGCCATTTTTATTAGTTCAGGACAATACAAAGGCGCCCGCTATTCGCGAAGATTTAGAGACACCTCACGAGGCTGTGCTTTTCTTCCGAATACGTAAAATTCGGAAGATAAGCCCCTCCGAAAATAACCCGACCCTCCCCCAATTCTCAGGGGCAAACATCTATCCTATAATAGTTCCTCCCAATTGTAATTGAAGTCTACAAACTGTAACTGTTATACTAGAGTGATTTTACTTAACCCGTCCAATAGGTGAGGTAAACACGCTATTATGCACTAATTCCATTGTCTTCTTTTGTTAACTTTTAGCAATTTGGTACTAGTTGTTATTCTCTGTTTCACGGGCCAAGTAAAATCGTTCAAGGATTTTTTTTTTAAACTTATCTAGAAAAGTGTTACATTATGGACCTTAAACAACTACAGCAGCAACGCCAACGAAAAGTCACTTGAAAACATAAATTCTCGTTATTGGAGCTAAGAAAAGAGTCACCGATATTGTTCAAAATTCAAACCGAACGTTTGTTCAAACGGAAAGCGACAATGAAACAACCTAGAATTTGGTAATTTTGCGTTGTTGTTTTTATTACGCACGTGCAAGAGCTATTGTACTGCATGCTCAAGGCTAATTAATTATGTTTTTACGTCATGATTTTAAGTGCACGTGCGGAGCATTGTTCTTTGATTGGCTGAGGATGTTGGGGAGCAAAACTGAAAGATGCCAAAAACAAAAACAAACAAAACAAACAGCAATGATCTTGTTTTGCTAGCTATACAGGGCCCAGTTAATCAAAGCCCGATTAAGCTAATCCTGGATTAACGCAAACTTTGACTCGAGTTTAATTGCTAATGAATTCTTCCAAAAGATTTTTGGCCCTCAGTTTTTACTTAGACTTTTCTTTACCTTTAGCTCGAAATTAGCCTTTAAAACCATTTTTAATGAGTGAGATGAAAGCCTCGATTAACTTCTAATTGTGGATTAGCGTTAATCGGCTTTCGGACAACCCGGCCCAGATTTCGTGTTTTGTTACCTGCCTCAGAAATTTAAGGGAAGCTTTTATAATGCGCTTCGGCTATTGAGAAATCTAGAATAACAAGACATCATCAAGTCTTAAACTGGAAACAGCTTTTGCGTTCCTGGCAAAACGTTTTTACAAAGTCCTCAAGACAAATAATGCATCTTGAGTTTTGTTGTTTTCGTCTGAGCTGACCTGCGCTGCGAGTAGAGGTACGTGGTTGCCCTGTGTAGTACACACAGTGACCAAGTGCTTCAGTCTGCTCGCAGGGTAGAGTTAACCTTGTCACAAATTCAAAACGGAATCTATTCTAATGACCTCAAATGAACTCTTTTGCAAATTAAAGCACGAGTTTGGCAGCAAAAAACTCACGTCAGACTTTGCCAGTTTCCAGTTCGTGCATTATGATTTGTGCTATTTTCAAACCTATCTCTCTCGCGCGCAAATCTTGGCTGGTACTTAAGTTCAAATGTCTTTCTCCTGAGATTTGAAACTCTTTGAATAAGAGCCTCGGTGTGAGGGCAGTGGTGAATCACCAGCGAGGTGTTGGGCGGAATAAAACTTTTTGCCAATGAGATTATGTAAGAGTTCGAACTCCCGTCGAATTTAAATAAAAGCTGTTCAAATTCAAACTCTCTCATTGAACGTTTTGATCAGACTTTATTTTCTCTATATACAAACTTCTCTCTTTCGTAAATAACTTGGCACTGCTAAAGTTGCTAAAATTACTACAAGGATCCCATTTACTGTTAGCTACTAAATGAGCTGTGTGCATAATTTGATTTATTTCAACAGTGGCCAATAAGAAAAGAACAAAGCTTACTCACTTGGCTTTCAACCCTGAATATCCAGTACTTGTAGTCGGAGACGACAGGTAAGCTTCCCATCAGTGTACCATGGAACAGTTGTATTCAGTTTTCACCCAGTTGATTTCCAACACTAGGCCAAATTCCACGCCAAAGGTTCCATACCTTGAAACTTTGCTCAATAAGCGCACGTTGCCATGGTGCACCAATAGGCACTGCGAACAAAATACTACAGTTGGTATAATGCATCAGTCAATTCCAGTATTGTCCATCTTCACCCGTGGCAACCACAGGGCATTTGCCGATGATGTAATCCCATATCAGGGTAATTTTATATCAGCAGGGCTTTTTTGGGGGGAGGGAGGGGGGTGGAGGGGATGATTGTTTCGTCTTCATTTGTCTGCTCTTCGTTCTGACCAGGAGACATTAAACGCTTTCTTGTTCCCATCATGGGGAAAATGCAGATACCCAAGGGTCATTTGCAAGAGGGGACGGGGGAGGGGGGGTTCACTGGTGGAATCCACTGTACATCATCATCATCATCATCATCATCATCATCTTTATTTAAAAACACGGTAAATGCATCAGGCATTAACTATTTAATACCGAAATAGATAGTGACTCTTGCATATACCCGAAATTCTTAGTGTACGAAAACTCTTAAAGAAGCGTACAGAAGAGTTCTAAAAACTTCAAACCTAGCATACACAATGTAGTTAGTACATGGACGAATTTCGCCAAATATAGGGCTTTCTATGTGCCTACTGGCTCTGTTAGGTTCGCAAGGTTATTATGGTAATATGTACAGCCGCCATCTTTCTCCGTACTGTGGACAAGAAGACGTATACCCCTGGGATGGACTACCATTCTGTATACTTTATTTGGAAGAAGCAATTTTCCCAGTCGCTTCCATTTATGGTAACCTGAGATAAACCTCGCCTCATGGAAGCGCTCAAAATTATACTAACTCGTACATAGTCGCTCAGAGAAATGTCCTTCAATCCGCACATCATGCCACCCCAAGTATTTTCTGGAAATGTTTCTTTGCTTGTGCTTGGTCCAATTTATTTAGTTACGTTTACCTTGTTTGTTAACAGGGGCCACGTAACAGCTTTGAAGATGTCGCCAAATCTCAGAAAAGCAACACAACCCAAGGTATGTCATGATTGTGAGAGCTGCTTTGTTGTACAGCGCATGCAGCTTAAATCAGGCCTCACATACACGGGTGTTGTTTCTATTTCTATTGGTATGGCGAAGGGAGGTGAGGTAGGATTAAACCAAGCCATATAGCTGTTTATCTATATAGGAGGCCTCGTGAAGCCTAGCCCACGGTTAAGGATGGTGCCTACTATTGTTACTGCGCATACGTTCTGCGCATCGCAAGATACTCGGGTTTCCTATGGGTGGTGCCTACTAACACAGGAGTATTTTTGCGCGGTTTAAAACTATGCGGATAAAGCAGAACTTACCAAATGCCTTTGGTGTCTCAAAAGAAAATTGGGGGTGACCATGCATTTTTCAGAGAAAATTAAGCTTCAATTTCGGAAAAAATCCCATACACTGCTTTATATTTTGGCACTTTTTAGAGATATTGTTGCTTAATTATCTCTGAAAAATGCGTGGTTACCCCCAGTTTTCTTTTTGGATTCCAATAGGCCTTGCTAAGATCTGCTTTTCCCGCATAGTCATTAACCGCACAAAAATACTTCGGTATTAGTAGGCACCGTCCTTAAGAGATCATCTCATACGGGCAGGTTCCTCTTGAGGTTCAACTCCTAAGGTCTTGGCCGTACGTACAAACTTTTGCCCCAGAGATAGCGCTTTCATTTATCTAATACAAAAACAATGTTTCCCTTTCCCATACCTCGAAGCACAGAAAAATATTCCGATGCCTACGTTATTGATGTAGCAGGACGTTTCACACTTAACTTTTTCTTTGCATTGGTGCCAGGAATTCCTGTTCAGTTTGTGCTAACTTTTCTATGGATTTAATTGCTTCCCCTCACGGTCGACAGTCTAGTTTTGCGATCCTTACAATACTAAAATTCAAATTTTGCTACCCTTTGGCCTTCGAGGGTAAAAAAGACCAAAAAAGAAACTGATTTTGGTCGAAGACTTACTGTGTACCGATTATATGAACCCATCTCCCGGTTCGAGACTGATCTTTACGTTTGTGTAGTTTGCTTTTACAAGCAATCTATGTCCAACATTGTATCTCTTCATCTAGGTGTATAAGTGGATACAGGGCAACCCCTACTACTCTACTACCCTTATTACTCTGGGGTATCCCTGTGATGGATAGCGTCTAATCTAGGGGGGAGGGGGGGGGGGGTAGCAGCAGTACTCCTTATTGTTTCGTACCACAAACACCGGGTTCATCTATGGACTTGTGGGTCACTTTTGGCGTGGCCAAGATGTGACGTTTACCTTACTAAGCAAATAAGGGCGATCCTCGGTTAAAAGTCCTTCATTCACGTGTTAGAGACAGAAAGGTTTGAGCGGAAAAAGTACTTTCTTCTCGCCTCAACTCAAACTAGCACCCGTTGTGAACACATCATTGCTAAATACTAAAACCTAACTAAACATATCACATATAAACGTTTAACTCGTGGATAGTATCACCCATTTCATACGCATGCAAGTATTGTTGTCGCTTGTTGTATCTCTAATGTGCTCTAACTGACTCCTCAGTCGCTCACTCACTCACTTTGTTCGTACTTGGTTCTTTCAAGGAGGAGATTCCTCTTGTGGTTCTCACTCAAGCTGCAGATTCCGATGAAGACGAACCTTGTTCACCGCCTCCGATAGTCGTCTCCCCCGTATGGTTTCTCTATGCTAACTTTAATCTTTAACTCTTTAAAAACGTAACTCAGTTGATTATTGTTCTGCAAAGCATTCTGTTAATACCCTATTCTTGTCTTTAACTCTGATTCCCAAGAATAACCAAGCTCTGATTTTTCCAGTTTACATCATCAATCAGTTTACGAGCAGATAGGTTGTGAGAAAATGGACATGACTGATCACACAAGGATATTGCCTTGATCATGATGTACAACTAACCATCTTAGAACTAAGGCGGCTAAATTCTCCTAACCCTATGCAAAAGACGTAATTGATCTTAAACTAAATCTACCATCTTCATTGCACGAAACGAAAAGTTCTTATCTTGAAACTTTGTGTTTTTTCCAATTTCTGTCTCTCTTTGCACACTTGGACGTAATGAATTATCTTTTTTCGGCTTACTGGCCTCTTCCCTTTGCTCTCACAAAAATCTTTCTCGCTTCATTTGCACAACGCGAGGTCGTGTTCGCTGAAACTTTATTGTTGTCTTTTTCGGCCGGTTACATTGAAGTTGTTACAGTGCTTTGTCATTTGATCATCTGGTGTCATCGATAACTTTGGCTCGTTTTATCTTGCTTTTCATTACGTCTGTGCATGCGGCCAGTTTGAATAAAGCTATTTAAGGACTGGTTTGTCTGTCTGACTTGGAGCGAATTTTGTTTTGTTTCAGGAGAAAGCCAAAGGACCCGAAAACGAAGTGGCCAAAATGGAGAAGCTGTTAAGTCTTGTGAGAGAACCTTCGGCCAAGAATTGATTATGTCACACTGCACACACTGCCTAATAAAAGAAAACAAATAACCACACGTGGAGAGAATCACAGTGTAAAAACAAATGGCGTCCGTTCGTTGTAAAAAGCTTGTTTGTTTGGAAAGTTTGACGTGTTTTTGATGAAATCGTGCATGCGCTCACGAAAAACGTAGTAATATTGCTTTACAGCGTCCAGAAACAAGTAGCTTCATTCATTTCTTCCTTCAATTGTTTGTGTGTAAGCCTTTTCAGTTTTATTTTGCATTCCCCAAAAGAAGAAAAGAGCTATAAAATCCTTTGTATATATATTTTAATGGTGTAGAGTCATTCGATTGGTGGTCGTACAAGGAACGAAGGTACTTTACGACAAGTGGTGTCTTATTGGTTTTTGTAAGAAATCCAGTATTGGTGAATAAATATTGTTTTTATTCCAACTATGCAATGTTAATTTCTTTCGCCACTTCATCGTCTTTCCCATTTCTCAGTTTCCAGCGCACTCAAGCTTTTTAAAACATCAAAATATAGTCAGGTATGCCCAATCGCCGCAAAGAAAAAGAAAAATTTCAGAAAAAAATGCTTTAATATTCTCTTTTGAGATTTTGCTTTTTCTTTGCGGTGATTAAAAATGGCCATGTTTACATGAAGGATAAATTCATGCCTGGACAAATTTTTCCTCGGATGGCTGGTTCTCTGGATAAAAATTTGGAATGAAAAGTGAAATATGTGAAATTCATATATTTGAACTGCGGATGAAAAAATGAATAAATGAGAGACCATCGCAATTATGTACGCAATTTAAGCACCTGCGAAAAGAAGGCCTGAAGAAATCAGACTTGAACGGGATTCGAACCCGAAAATTTGGAAGGAACAAAAGTCTTCATCAACGTGGGACGAAAATTTGACCTTGTGTTGCAGACAGAAACAAGCTCGCGGAATAAACTCATTGGGTCCGTTATTAAAAGACAGTTTAGACGGTGTTTAACAAAACCACGTTCTAAGCCATTTTCAGTTTTGCCAACAATCATTTCTAAACATTGTTTGCTGTTGACGGTAACAAGAAGGGTTGCATCCCAGACTAGAAAACTATTTATCTCCCCAAAATAAACCACTTATCAACAGATTTGGAGGCCCACTGATTGTCTTAAGCCGCGGCCTAAGTTAGACTCTGTTTAAATAACTGGCCCATTGTGTTTGCCCCGTTACCATTCAAACATTTCAAAAATAATGGCCACACTCTAGCAAGACATCCATCTCGTCTGCTTAAGACTGTTCACATTCAACCGGACCAAGTTTTGCTCCGGCACAGAAGTAGAGCCAGTATAATGCGAACAGAAGCGGCAAAAAAAGGTACATACAGTAGTTGTGCCCTTAGTACCGTACGCGTGGGAACAGCTATGTACCTTATGCCGGAACAATTCCGCGTTACATGGCCACCTTAAATATGAATGCTACTGTGTAAACAGCAGTGTCTCGTGTGTGAACAAATGTCTTATGATGGTTGACAAGGAAAAAAATACGCAGACATTTTGATGAAATTATAGGATTCACAATTATCAAACGCAAAACCTGGAGAAAACACTATGGCTAAAAAGTGGCCAAAGTAGTTTTACAGGCAGTATCTGACTTTCCAAGTGACTCAGTTTAACGAAGTTGTGACAGACATGAAAGGGTTTCCTTACCTTTTAAGAGCCAGGCAGGATTTTTTCCGTAGAAGTGGACTGCTCTGTAAACAGTTTCTGCACGGGCTGAACATCCGTGGATCATATAAGTTTCAAAAAATTCTGGACCATCTAGCTATCCAGACTTACTTTCAAGTCGCTTACCTTCCTCTTTGATCTGTTTGAAGTCCAAGATAGGTCCATTGTGCAGCTCTAGACTGGCGAAAATCCGGAAGATTTAAAACAAGGCTAAACCAGCACTTTTCAGTTCGCAACTAGAATGCTTTGCACTGTGACTAAACAAAGGCGTGGAAATGCGCGCGCTCTTTATCAGCCAATAAGATTTTGCTTAGATAGTTGTCAATCAAGGACAAGTCCGCGCGCGGTCTACACTTGAATCGTGCAATCTGATTGGCTGTAGGGCTGCACGGTTTTCCTCTTGACTTTCCAGTCTGATCGACGCTCGTTCAAAAATTCCTTTTAAATGCCGTTTCTTCGGTAAGATAATAGGATAAATCGAATTGACCAAGCTTTAAGATGTATACCTTGGCCATTTTGACTAGTATTGGCCTCTTTCATCCCTAAATACGATCGCGCGCGGCAGTCGGTTTTGGGATAGTCGCATTTTAGCCCCCGAACACTGGAACTTCACTTACCCAGCTGGGTCAGCGGTTTTGAATTGAAAACAAAATGGTGGTCACCCGGAAAGCAGGTGCGCGGGAAACCGTTGTTTACTTGGAAACGAGCGAATATTGGTTACATAAAATGTAATTTCATTTTAATTTGTACCTAACATCTGACTTTGGAGCGTTTATCTACTGGTCAGTGGAACGAAAATGATAAACAACGGCAAATTTCCGCAATTATAGTCGTTATTAAATCAAAGTTGACCTGGCAAAATGGCCGTGCTGCAGATCGAAAAGTGCGAACTACTTGTTTGAGATATCATGGTGAGTAATTTGACTTTATACGAGTGTCTTCAGCAAGTTTCTTTGGAAAAGTACCATGGCAAGTTTAAAGATCGTGGTATTTTGGATGTTGGTGGTTTGCTGTCGCTTACAATGCAAGATTATCCAACCTTGGGAATTTCATCAATGGCGGACCGGCAGAATCTGTTTTACTTGATTCAGACTATAAAAGCGTTGCAGCCATCCTCCCAGGAGAGACAATTGCGCAGTGGAACGAGGAATGACGGTTTATTACAACTGGAGGACTCAGCGGTGAAAGCAAAAGGTATTAAAAGAAAACCTTTCCCTTTGCGCAGGGGGGAGGGGGAGGGGGAGGGGAGGCCACAGGCTCTCATCCTATCTAGCCTTGAGGCCCTGTTAGGGGGGTCTGTATGTCCCCTGTCTGAATTTCAAACCTTTACATGTCCCAATTTCAGAAAGGCCGCATGTCGCTGTCGGAATTTCGTCTAATGACACTGACGTCGATGTTGCAATTTCGAAAATTCCGAATGTTTCTCCAATGTAAATGCATTGTCGTAATTCTGTCGCCAAAACGTACTGCCTTGGGATAACAGGAGCATTATCAATGAAATTCAGTAATCAGTAGTCTTCAAAAAGGCGAGATGCGAACTCAGGGAGAAAGGATAAACTCGGTATGTTTCCACCCAGAAGACTCACGAAACGATTAACTTTTAGAAAATACAATCTCATTTTCTTCTGCCCAAATGCTATCAAGTCGCTGGCTTATTTAAAATCGCCAATGTCGCTGTCCATTTTGCTTCTATTTTTGTCGCTGTCGCCATTTCACGGGAGCGTTCTTGTCGTTAGTTGTCATTTCATTTCCTCCATGTCGCCGTTTCATAGCCATGTCGCCTGTCGGAATTTACCCTAACAGGGCCTCAGCCTTAGGCTTTGTCTGGGCAGTGACCTATCTTAATTCTTTTCATACATACAACGTTCAATATGCTTCATAGTAGTGTTTCAAATAGAAATGTTTGGGAGAAAGTTGTCGAGTAGAATTTTCTGTGGTGAAAAAATGCCTTTTTTGATGTAACACAAGATCTACTGGATAACTTCTTGTCATAATGCTAACAAAGTTAAAGAATTTAGGGGTCATTCCAATAAAACAATAAAAACGGTAGGTCATTGACTTAGTTTTGAGATAATTTGCAAAAACTGAAATTTAGGGGTTGTTTTTGTAGAGCTGACCTGTTGCCATGGTAACCACTATGATGTCAGAACTAGCCTTAAAGTATTGCCTAACAACTGAGTTACAAAGATGTTTACAGTTTGTCCACATGATCAGATACAATATATTTTTTTTAATCTTTCATCATTTCACAAACACTACAACAATGAAAAACCCTTTTGACTTAATGTTGCCCACTTTCCCTTTCCAGTGAGGCCTATAAATGAGTCCCAGCAAAGTTATCATTACAAAATGCCAGCGGTAACTATGTGTAAAATTTGAACTTTTTAGAGAAGAAGTCAGGTGCAAAAAGACCAAGAGAAGCTGCAGAAAACAGTCCAGTGGCTGTCAAGATTAAAACAAAGACACTGGACAAAACGTCTGGCCCCACAAGGCTGAATTCTGCGTCAAGGTACAAATACGAAACTACATGGCTTGCAGGTCTCAAGTTGGACAGAAAGTCATTGTGTGTGGATCAATATATTTTTTTTTCAATGTGGTGGCTTTGAGTTCACGAGTTTGCATTAAATAACACAGCATTGTCAATAATATTATTCTTCAATCATGAATTATTTTTCAGTCTGATTTTTTTTCCAAATATTTGAGTAAATTGTATGCAGTGTATGCCACAAAGTTAAGAATTATCAACAAACCAAACTACTACTTGTGAGTAGTTGTGCAAAGGTGATATCAAAGGATTGTGATGTTTCTATATAATTGTTGTTAATGAGAGGAAATAAAATGGAAGCTTGAAGTTGTTGTTATATTAAAGTCTGGTTTAATTCATTTTCTGATTGTTCTCAGATCAACAGAGTGTGTAAACACAGATGGGTTTTACAACTATGGTGTTCCCAGTAACAAGCCTAAACAGTCACCGGTCAAGCGACACCATTTACCATCAGGACATGGCCCATCAAGAATTCAAGTGTGTGTTCGTAAACGGCCACTGAGCCAGGCTGAGATATGTAGCAATGAAGAAGATATTGTGACAGTTACCGGCAATAACACAGTTGAATTGACAGCTCCAAAACTTGCTGTGGACCTAACAAAATATACTCAGAAGGTATACATGTACTAACAATCCAGATTTTAACTTTATTTTGAAATAATTAAATTGTCAGTTTAAAGTTGTTTGGCCATAATTTAATTTTGTGTATGCATGCCTTTTCAAAAAAAATAATTGCTACCGGTAATTAAAGATGATTTTGCAGTGAAACTAATGAATAAACCACATGCTGTAATGGTAATTAGTTTAATTAATTTTGTGGTTTTCTCTTGTGATTTGATGTGGTGTCTGATTGGTCCCAGAAGAATTTATTACATTCCTGAAATAATTCTTGGTATAAGCAGTTTTCTTAGTTTCAAGTTAGAACTGTGGAAGCTTTTTTGGCCTTAAAGCTTCTAACTTTTAATGATTTACCGGTATCTTTTTGGTTTGTACAGTATCAGTTTTTGTTTGATGAAGCCTTTCATGAAGGATGCAGTAATGAAGAGGTCTATAAGAGGACTGCCCAGCCACTTATCAAGACAATATTCAACAGGTACTCTATTTCTCTATTTTTGGTGACATGAATTTCTGACTTGTAATGTTGATGGAAAATGCACTCAATTGGCTCCAGTTAATTGAATCAGGGTTGTAACATTATTTTTTTTTTAGACCTTCAATCAGAGAGAATCAACATTATTCATCATTCTTCTTTTATTTGTTTTGTTTCATTCCTATTTTTTTGTTCTCAATTTCATTTTAATGATGTTTGTTTGGGAAATGTTTATTATTCTGCCTATCCTTCCTGTCATCCATCCATATATCCATTCACATCTTTTCATCTTCATTTGTTTGTTCCTCTTTCCCTGCTTCTGTAATTGCTATAATAATAAATTATTTTATTTTCTCATTTGAAGCTTCCTCAAATCACCTGTTAGGGAAAAGCAGTCTGACTAATGACTAACAAAACCAAAAAATTGTAAATTGCTCAACTGGGTGAATCAAGTAAGTTTGAATGATCGAACCCTCTACAGTAATCTACTAGAAAGTCCTAAGCTTGACTTCAAAATCTTTTTGATCGTGTGGTTCCAGCAAATATCCATGCCTTCCACATAGAAGGTCACTGGAAAATACGGAGAGGGAGGGGTCTCTGCGAACTGAACATTTTTAATGAAAGAACACGTATGTTGCTAAACTGTAATTTCCAGAGGTAAACTTTACAATTTTTTTTTTCAGGGGTAAGGCTACATGTTTTGCTTATGGCTGTACTGGAAGCGGTAAAACATTCACGATGCTTGGAAATGAGGATGTTCAAGGAATTTACATTCTGGCAGCTAGTGAAATATTCACCATCTTGCATAATGGCACGTATGGTGATGGACTTGGTTTATGGATCAGTTTCTATGAGATTTATTGTGGTCAGTTGTTTGATCTCTTGAATGGGAGAGCCAGGTATGATGTGATTAAATCTCATTACATGTATCATGATGATTATTCTGTTGTTAACTCTTCTGATCTATGAATTCTCATGTGCGAGGTACTCACAAATAATTTATAAAAGTTTTTGCTAAGCAGTCAATTTTTGGTAACTAAAAGGTAACCTCAATCAATATTATTGATAAGCAAACTAATTTTGCTGTTATATTCTAAAAGCAATATAGTCAATGTGAAAACCTAGTGGCTATAACTATACCCAAAATATGAACATGGTTGTATTTAACAGTTTTGAGATATAAAGAAACATGAGCACATCATCAAGGTTCGTTAGGAGGTATGGATATTTTCTGGAACGACATATCAACAAGGAGGCTGTTGGCAGGATCTCTAATACTGTCTGAGTGGATAAAGGCTTGATCTACAGCAAGATAATTTATGCATGGCTCCTTAATGCTGCAGATTATTTGCAAGAGAGGATGGCAACCACCAAGTATGCATTGTTGGGTTAACAGAGCGGCATGTTCATAACGTAGAAGAGCTTATGGAGGTGTGTGCTGTAAATGCTAACCCTTTAGCCCCTAATATCAAAGAACAAATTTTCTTTAATTCTCATGACCTCAGGGGTTGAATAAGCATTAATATTGAAAGGAGAAATTTGATGCTGATTACTGTTAGGGCTTAAGGTTACCCGGTACCTTCAGAGGTGTCTTCAGAGGTGTCTCGCGTCCAAGCGATGTAGCGCGTCTGGTTTAAACTGTAGATACCTGAACCCTTATATCAAATTAAAGCTTATAGAGGTGGCTATCCAACTAAACCAAGAATTTTGAAATATAATGAATTGCAGAATTTTTAGCGCTGTTTTCTCGAATAAATTTTTTTCACTTGGAGGAGCCACTTCAAAGAGCTAAAACTCAAAAGGAATTTGTTCGTTTGCCTTCAAATTTGGACAGTAGCTAGTTTAACATATAAACAACAAAAAGATGTCTGCTAATTTTTTCTTTCGAAATATTTTTTCTCCAAGAGCAATTTTTGTACGATTACTCTACATTTTTTCATCCTATTTCGAAAATGCTCTATAACTTTTTGCTGGGATTGAATATGGCAAAACGCAGACACGTTTTTTTTGCGCTTTTGGTCCGGAAACTGAGGAGCAAATTGAATTAGCAGAAAACAAAATTCACTTTGACTTGTAGCTTTAAAAAGGTGATTCAGACGCTCGCAATTAGAGGTCATGAAAAATTTGACAATTTATTTTATTTCAAAATTTTTGGTATGGTTTGATAGTCAGCTCTTTAAGCTTTAATTTGATATAGGGGTTTAGGTATCTACAGTTTAAACTGGACGCGCTACATCGCTTAAACGCGAGACACCTCTTAAGGTATCGGGTAACCTTAAAGGGTTAAGTCATTCTAATGTGTGGTTTACAAAACAATATCCATGCCCTAATTCTTTTCACGGCAAGTTGTTGAACATTGCAAGGGGAAGAGGGTCTAAAAACCCAACTCTTTGAAGGGACGTTTGAAGCTAAATGAGGCCTGCCTCGTGTGCCACTTGACATGAAGACAGTGGAGATGCCAAACTGGAATTTCCAGAGGGGTAGCCTGGGTGGGGGGATTTAGACCAAACAATCTCCTATGAGGAGGAGTATAGATATTTTTTGGAGCAACACAAGTTATAGTGTAAATCCAATGTCTCTGATAGAACTGTCAGGAATCACATCATTCTGTTTATGAACACTCAGATTATAGAGTATGGTGGAGGAGTGAGGAGCACAGGAGCTACAGGTGTGAACGCTGATTCCTCACGATCACATGCAATCTTACAACTGGAAGTAAAAGTTGTAAACACAGGAGAACATATTGGAAGGTAATTACATCAAGAAAATAAATATATATTAAATAAATATAATTAGTGCTTAAAGTAAGGGACAGTTTGCAGATCAGAGCTATCAGTTTTAGTTTGGATTAAGGTGTCTTGTATTACTTCCTACATTACTATTTTGTCCTATTTAATATTCCTTATACATGTTTCTGATAATCACAGATTTTCCTTTATTGACTTGGCTGGATGTGAGCGAGCGGCAGATGTCACAGATACTGACAAGCAGACTCGTGTGGAAGGAGCTGAAATTAACCAGAGTTTGTTGGCAGTATGTAGAGCATATGTATTTTCTTGTCAGGTGGTTAGCTAATCATTACATATATTAACAAGCTCACATTTCCTTACACTTTGAAATTTGTGAATCTCTAGTTAAAGGAGTGCATTCGAGCTCTTGACTTGGATTCCAGACATACTCCATTTCGTCAAAGTAAACTCACTCAGGCAAGTATAAAATTTAAAATGGCTGTCTGTACTTTTTTATATAAATTTATAACAGTTACTGTTTTTCTTTTCTACTTATTTTCTGCAGGTAAAACATCCTGAAACCTGAAAAATGTAATTGTTATTTCTACATATAGGTTCTAAAAGATTCTTTTGTTGGAAACTGTCAAACATGTATGATAGCCAATATTTCGCCCAACAAATCCTGCAGTGAGAACAGCCTCAACACACTGAGATATGCTGACAGGTAAGGCTAAGATATTTATTAAGCAGAGAAATGTGGCTGCTGACATACTTATGTTAACTTTTTTAAAATTAAATTAATTAAAATTTAATTTTCAAATTAAAGTTATTATTAATAATTATTAATTATTAATTATCATTATTACTACTTAATTATTGAAATAAGTTAATTGGAAAGACCAGGATAACAAAAGGTAAGTTATGAACTTGAATAAAAAACTCAACACGCATTAATTTTGACATGTTTCAACAGTATCCACTACTATCATCCAGACAGTACAGAACATGCAAAGTTGCATGTTAAAGTAACTGCCCAACATCAGATGCTGCTAAAACATGTCACCAGAAAGAGCAGAGTTTAATTTGTGTTTTTTCTTCTTGTTGACATAACTAAATTTAATTTTTTGCTTTAAGGATGGTGCCTATGGTACTTTTGCTTCGGCGCATACATTCTGGGCTTCTTGCAATTGGTCTGAGAAAGTCAAGTTTCTTAATGGTGGTGCCTGCTTAAACAGAGATATTTTTTGCACTGTTTATAACTATGCAGGAAAAGCAGGTCTTGGCAGTAAGGGATATTGAAATCTGAAAAGAAAATTAGGGGTAACCATGCATTTTTCAGAGATTATAATTAAGCTTCAATTTGGAAAAAAATTCCATACATTGTTTTGTATTTTGGTGCCTTTTTGTTGTTGTTTAATTATCTCTACAAATTCATTGTTACCCCCAATTTCTTTGTGGATTCCAATTGATCGCCCTTGCTAAGATCTGCTTTTCCCGAGTGGTCATAAACCGTGCAAAAATACTTCGGTATTAGGTTTGGTTTTTGGTTTTATCAATATTGACTCGACAGAGATATTATTAGTTTAATCTAAGGTTAAGTTGTTTGTAATGTAGATGTTTGTACATTTATTGTGATAAAGTTGTGGACCCCTCCTTGGGTAACATTTTTATGCTGTTAATACATTTACTTGGAAAATTTACTTTTTAGAGTAAAGGAGCTGAAAAAGGACACCCCATTAACACCCATTGGACCTCGGCCAGTTACTGTACCTGCAATAATTACACCTGGGTTGCCTGTTGACAAGACCGGTGGTTTACCTAGAGTACAAATACAGGTATTTTAATAATTATATCTAGTTAAAAAATTGCAGCGAGGTTATGATTTGAAAACAATCTCTTGAAGCATGTTTTTGTTTCTTGTTTGTTATTTGTCTTTTAGTCACTAGAAGCAACAAATGTGTCACGGCAACTAAGAAGCTCTCCAAGAAAGCTCAAAATGGCCAACATTGAATCTGATGGATCCTTAAGACCAAAGACATCATCCGCAACTTTAACAACATTATCACCTAGAACAAGGGAATCTGTAACATCGAAGCATGCATTAGTTAATAACTCAGGAAATGGCCCTACTGGGTCGTTAAATGCTAAGAAGCAATTAGCAGTGCAACCTCAAACACTAAGACCTCAAACTTCACCAGAAGTGGGGACTGTTAAAAGTCAACTAGTGGCAAATAGAGCTCAAAACAGGTTAAGAACGTTAAAACACAAGACTAATAATACCACTGAAACCAACATCATGAAAACGTTGTTGGAAAAACCTGAAGAACGGCCTCCAGTTGTTCAAGATGCTTGTGAGGAAAGCAACACTACTGTGGACATTTTGGTAGTGTCTGAATCCAGATCAGGCTGTCACAGTGTGCTGTCTGAAGGTGCTCTGCCAGGTGCTTGTGTAGAACAGGAGAAAGAAGATATAGACAGAACATCAAACACAGACAAGCCATTAAAGGACTCTTCTCCCCCATCATTCAACAATCGCTATGGTAATGGAATCAAAACTAGGCTAGCAAAGCTGTTTAATAAAGGAAACACATGTATGCAAGAGCCTAAAGTGATAGAGCCTCAGCAAATTCATGAGGATAGAAACCAAGTTCCTACTCTGGTACCAAACCTCAATGGTGTTCACTATCCTACCAGGTTTGAGATGACATGTACTATTCTGTAAAGGATGTTGATTGAATTAGATAGAGCGGGGGAGCAATTACATGTAGTGTCTATGCTATGAAAAAAGGAACATTATTCACTGGTTTGGTACAATGTATATACAAATGGGTCATATCCTAAGAAAAAAATAGTAAATCTGGCTCAGCGTCATTAGCAATGCCATTTTCTGTTGATTCGTTTGATTTTCAATGCATTGAGAACACTTCATGTATGTTCCTTACTTCAAGCTTCAGCTGAAGTCATCTTCAGAAAATCATCTTCATCTAGACTATAAATTGTGACTCACAGTGTATCTCTACCTGTTTCAGGCAAATGGCTCAGCTCCCAGCCACTGTGTCAGAGCAAGATGAATCTCACTTGAGTCTTGCAGAGGAGCAGTTTGTGGCATCACACCACACACAGCTAGCCATGGTAACAGGACTGTGTCATGAGGAGATGGTGCTTTTAAAACAAATCAACAGCGGACAGAAGGTACACAGCTAAATAAACAATTTTTAGGAAGCGAGTAGGTTTGATGCGGAAGTCAATAGTGCAATAAAGATCAATGCAGACTGCCAGTAAACACAACCCTAGCTTCCCCCCTCAACCCTCTATTTGGATCTATCCCTGACATTCTCAGGTGGTCATAATTGTTTACTAATTTCTGTGCATATCTAAACTTACACAGGAGTTTGAAGACTACATGGTGCAGCTGGACAACATTCTAACAAGAAAAGCAGCTTGTATAGAAACTTTACGAGAAAAACTGTCAAAATTTCCTGCCCGGTGACAGGGGATTGTGAAAAGTTGAGACTTGAATGAAAGTCTCAGTTTTAATTTATTTCATCTCAATGAACATATGAATAAAGATGAAATTGTACATGAAAGGTAGACGTTGAAATGAGGAAGTGACAAAATGCACCTGGCAGTGACCAATGCAATCAATGCATTATAAAAAATTATTAAAAAAAGGTTTCCATGGGTAACTTCTGTGATGCTGGTACAGTGCTTGACAAAAAGATAAACCGTTTTTGGAACAAAGGTAACAAAATCATTACAAGCTACCTGGCAACAAGGTAGATATGGGTCAAAATCGTGTTGGAGCTTTGAATTTTTTCCACCACTTATTTGACACTAAACTAACTCCCTTCATAACTGTCAG
Organism: Pavona decussata; assembly: GCF_977016875.1. Lineage (NCBI taxonomy): Eukaryota > Metazoa > Cnidaria > Anthozoa > Scleractinia > Agariciidae > Pavona > Pavona decussata. The sequence continues at coordinate 247,023 of NW_028145546.1, forward strand.
GATCATTTGTCATTTCTTTTAATCTCTGCAGTTTTTATATTGAGTTAAATTCACTCATTTTATGTTTTAATTTATATTAAGTTGAACTGAGTTCTTTCCAGCATTTCTTGACATATTTATTTAAAAATCAAAGAGAAGACAGTGTTTTATCAAAAACGTTTTTTGAATCACATGTAAAATTTAGAATCTCATTGTAAAGACATGTTGTAGGTTAAAATGAATCCCAGGTTAAAATGATTTCAACCTAGGTTGAGTTGTATTTTCCTTTGTTAAGGTTGAGTAATTTACATCTGAAACAAATGAAAATACAAATCAACCTAGGTTGAAATCATTTTAACCTGGGATTCATTTTAACCTACAACATACACACAAGATATGACCAGATATGGTTAAAACAACTCAAACATGCATATATGGCATTGTATATACACTGTACATCATGACTAAACCACTATGTGAGAATTACTTTGCAAAGTAAGACTGTATAAAAAATACATCTACATCTTGATAAAGTACTAAGGATTTCTGAATAATAATAAAAAAACGTTTGTCCCAAAATGATGGGCAATGAGTTTTTTGGGGGTCCAGAATGACCAGGTTCTGTTAAAGAATGTAATTTATAAAAACAATAAATTATATATAAGATACATATACACTAGTAATAATCAAAGATTAAGGACTGCATTTGATGATCTCGATCCCAGGTTCTCCCTCCTTTGCCAAGTTGGTGATGATGTCATCCGCCCCTGCAAAATCTGCAGGGATGCCAGATACACGTCCCAAGATCGATTGATTTGTTCACAGGCAGACCACCCTTTGTTTGTGTGGTGTAATTACTGTTTAGAACTTGAGACTTTGTATTCACGCGACATGATCAGTTGAAATTTTTACTGAGTGGAGATATTTTAAGTCACCTTTTACCTTTATGCTAAAATAAACTTTCAAGAAAATGTTGATTGAGTCGCGCGTGGTGTTTTTTTGCCATTCCGAGCCGTAGAAACCTTTCTCTGGCAAGTTTAGTGTTCAACAGTGTTGATGGCCTTAACAGTACACTCGCCAGAGATAGGTTTCTACGGCTCGGAATGGCAAAAAAAACACCACGTGTGACTCAATCAACATTTCCTTGAAACTTTATTTCAGCATAAAGGTAAAAGGGGACTTAAAATATCTCCACTCAGTAAAAATTTCAACCGATCATGTCTCGAGAATATAAAATTTCAAGTTCTAAACAGTAATTACACCACACAAACAGAGGGTGGTCTGCCTGTGATTCGTTGATTGTCCTATACAATCTCGACTCCAAATGCAATTAGGAGTGCATTCTTTCTACGTTGAATGCAAATATTTACACACTGCTTATACATCGCTGTTCTAAGTGCAATAAGCCGCTTCATATTAATGCTACATATTTCATCGAACTTCTTACTTTTATTACAAATTCTGACAACTCTACTGCCATAATTAAGTGGGCTATCTAACGTCCAGCTTCCAATATCCTCTTCAACTTCAAGCTCCAGCATGACTTCTTTGCCACAACAGGGCATGTTGGGTAGGGCTTGAGACAGCTTGTAGCCTGGATGGATTTGGAACCGATCATACTGCCGTCCATGTTATGTAGTTTTATGCTGACAGGTTGGCTATTCTCAAAACCAAAGCTATCAAATTCTCCAGCAGACGTTTTCTCTTCCATCTTTCTTGCCGTTCTTTGAAACGGGGGCAGCAGATGCAGCTTGCCTCACTTGTACACTTGAGGAAGAAGACTGTTAAAAAATGCTCTCTGAAATCTTGAATGGCCTGGGCTTTGAAAATTTTGAATAAACCCAGACAGGCTTAGAAATTCTAGCATGGCTGTAACTTTCTAATTTGCCGCCCTTGTCATCCCCACACATAATGAATGGCCACTCTTGCACCTCCCCACCACATTAGTCTGGCATCACTCCTACCCTTTTCTTGCCACCGCTCCCCCCTCCCTTAGTAAGAAATGATACTCAGGTTAACTCTCCCCCTCCCCATGATTACAACAAAACATTTAACACGTCCAGGCTGTAACAGTAGTTTTTGGAGATTTTTTCACTTGCAACAGAAGAACTTCTCAGTAAGTATCAGTGTAGAATTTCGCAGTATTCTTTAATTCTTCGTCCACTTCTCGTAATGCTCTTTGCATGGTACCATGTAACAGCCGACACGCTGCTTCAATGGGCAGCCACTTGAAATCCTGGTGCTCGCCGGAAAGCCGTACAGGTGCATCATAATCCTTCACTTCTGCTAGCCAGTAAATCACAGTTTTTGGTTGTCCTCGCACGTTGTACTTCAAAGTTTTTTGTACGTGTTTAATAATGTTGAAACTGCTTTCGTTTAGTCCGGATTCTTCTTCAGTTTCTCGCAGAGCTGTCTGCATATCTGACTCCCCTGGATCAACATGGCCTTTAGGCGGCGTCCAGTGATGCCTTCCGTAAGATGTCTGCAGCAGAAGGTATTCAAAAGGTCCGGTAAAATGTCCCCGTCGAAAAATTATCAATCCGGCTGCTCGAAGCTCAGAAGCCGCCATCTTGGATTTTCTAAGGAAACCGCTGACCGAAATCTAGTGGCTCTTTCAAAATTGTGATGTTCCCACTTCGTGTAAGGTTGGCAGCAAAAAGAGCGAAATCTGTGAAGTGAAAGTCACTTTTTATTTCTAACACAAATGACAGGTGTGTTGAGCTTGTTCTGGGATAAAAATGATGCGAAATTTCATCGTGATGGCTCCAGCATGTCCAGGTCAATTAATTAAGATTAAATTTAATAAATGTTATGAGGGATCCAGGTCAGATATATTAAAATTAAATTAAAAAAAAAAAATGCAACAGAGGAATAGTCTTCTTTCAGTTCTGCTTCTCTCTCTGCCCCACCAAACTGTCGTCTCTAGATTCGTATTCCAAGTTTCGATATCCAAGCTTTTCAATTGATACACAGACCTTTTCAATTCTGTTTCTTTCAGTTTCTCGAACTTCGGTCATGATTTATTCAAAAAATGATAATTGTTCATTATCTGCCTCCATTATCCGTCACAATGGAATGTTTTAATTACTGTCACGGCCTTTTGCCGACACGCCGGTTATTTATTTACCAAATCTTTTGTCAACTCTTTAATTTAACTTCAGGTCGGCAACCTTTAAACAAGACTCCTTAAAAAACCAGTAAGTATTTTTTTGGTATTTAAGAGGATGAAAATACCGTTTTGGTTTGAGTCGGAGTGAGTATCGGGTGATAATTAGCGATATCATTTCCATGCCTTTGTTTCTATGGTATCTATGCTAAGTGATCGATATTTCGATGATCAACAGTTTGGTGAGGCAGTCCCTGAGATGTCAGCAGGTCAATATCTATCCAAAAACCCCCGTGAAATGAGGCCAAAGTGGTGAAACCAACAGAGGTCTTGGAATCAATAATATTTACCTCTTGCATGGAGAGAACAGAGTCCTACTGAATCAACAACGTCGATTGCAACTTGCTAAGGACTGTTGCGAAATTTCTTTTGATCGTGAACATGGGACTTACAGACTCGAAGGAAAAACAGTGCAACTCTGAGGACAACTCGAATTCAAAAGACAGCGAGATGCTGCCGACTATTTTGCCTCTTGATAGAGAAGTTCGCGTTCATTTAGTGCCCAAGTTTTACACGTCAGAAGAGAGAGGTTTCAAACGAAGTTATTGTTTGTTAGTGACACTACAAAAATATATGGATCTACAGCGAGCAGTTGTAAAGTGGGACCAACATCTCACCGCAAGTGTCGAATTTCACGAGCAAAGACTCGGAAGTTTTTCGGGTCGCTCGTCGATTCTTAACCGGGGGTTAAGATCTCCGCGAAATCGCTCGTTGACTGTTAATTCAATCAGCGGAACGGACATCGAGGTGACCCAAGTGACAGTGAAAGAAAATGATTCACTTAGGATCACAGGGGTTTTCAAGAGGGATCTTGGAATTATTGAGGACTTGACAAGTTGTGATTCGTTCGATCTAATACTGTGTCCCAGTTTTAGAATACAAAGCCAATCTTCGGATTGGTTCTTGCTGGGAACATTGTACACTAAACATGCAAACTCAAAACACAAGAGACATTGGCGGGCGGCAGTGCGAGCCAATTACACCTGAACGATAATATTGCACTCGAAGAAGGTTTTTTTTCTGACTCGAGATTGTGCACGCTTGAATTAATGCAAGTATAAGCACTTCTAGATTACAAGAAAATCAAAGTTTTATTGTTGCATTTTGTCATTCAAAAGTTTGTTTACATCTCCGCGATTTCGCTTACTCATTTCTTATCAAATTTTGAAAATATTGATTTATGAGATACCATGCCCTTAAGGTGTTCCAAGCAGGGGTGTTTTATGACGTTATCTGAAAAAGATCACGTTTTCTCCTAGAGAGGATTCCAGTTTTTAAAGCGACTGCATGGCAGCTAGAAAGTACTGTAAACATTAGAGAATCATTTATGATTTCAGAGATATATTCTGCCAAGGCTTGTTAGGCAAATAATAAAATACTGATTCACATAGCAATTCAATCAAGCATCACTTAAGTTCATTCAGATTAGGACAACTGACTCTTGACGTTGGTGAATTTAATTCGACATCCATCGAGTTATACTATAGACACCTCTGAAAAGTCCCTTTTGAAGTTGCCTTTAATGGTAGCTTAACTACAGAATGTGTACTTTAGAGTTCAACAAAGGTTTCTTTTACTGTATTCACTGTAAATTGACAGAGATGATTATTTAATCAGTCAAGTATTCATAACTAAAATTTTAAGAAAAAAATATTATGCCAATGGCCATAGTTTACCTAAGGCGAATTTTGAACTATGATTTCAGTCTCATTAAACTGATTATTACTTTTGGACACGTCTTTTCTGTCATAACGACGAAGCTACAATTCTGTAGCGTTAAGCGCTTTGTTTTTTTAGGCTTCTTAATTGATATTGCAGAGAAAGATTTGTTTGTTTGAAAGACAATAAGCGTTTTTCCTCTATACAAATATATACAACACAGAAGCTCTCTATCTGCATATGTAATATTGGCGGCCAATGTGTTCACTGCAATAAAATGAACGCTAAACCAGAACAAGAATAACCGTTTAACTATGTGTGCAAAAAAAAAAAAAAGATGTGCTTAAAAAAGCCAGTCAAGGGACTCACAAGCTCCATGGAATGTTACCGCTTCCATAGCAATTTTAAATAAAACACCATATTTGTTTCAAAATGAAGCGGTTTTGGCAAGGCATATATCTGGCGCCGAATTAACAAATGTAAACAGATGTAACGTACGCGCTTTCTCAACGGAAATGACTCAATTCCGCTCGTACTTTTTCCGTGTTATTGTGAAAAAAAAAAAAAAAAAAAAAAAAAAGAACAGGTCAAGGGCAGTGTTCTTTGGTCTATTCTCTTATATACCGTAACATGACGCCATAAAATGCCCAAAAACTTGGCAGTGAAACCACTCGCCTGCGGCTCGTGATTCCACTTGCGTTTTGAACATTTTTTGACGTCATTAGCTTATGTCAATGAAATCGCTCGCCCGTGGCTCGTGGTTCTACTTAAGTTTTTGAACATTTTATGACGTCATTTTACGGCCTATGAGACCATAGACCATATAGAAAACTGCCGTCGATTGTTTTTTTTTTTTTACACTGAAAAAGTACGAGCGGAATTCACTTCATTTTCCGTTGAGAAGGCGCGTGGGTTACATCTGACGTCGTTGTCCGTACTATTGTAGAAATTAGCCTCGAGCCAATCGCGCGCGGGGATTTTGACAGTTATTGTAAAATAGGTCTGAAAAAGAATGCAAAATTTTGCAAAATACAGCCCCTCTTGTTCGGGCCCTGAAGCCTTTATGCCTATTCACCTGCGTTTTTTCTTGGGCTGTCCGTGTCTTTTCTTCCTCTAGTCCTCACCCTTGAACCATCGAGAAGACCGAAATAAAAATCGCGGTGGACTTAATTATGAACGCAGTTGGGTGGGATGAGGTAGCCTATTTCTCGTTACGAAAAAAAGCTAAGTTTATTGACTGCTTTGTTTGTCGCCGATTAAAAGCTTTAGCTTTTCTCTCGTTAATTATAAGAAAATCAATCTTTTATTGTTGTTTTTGTCTATTAAAGTGCATATGAAGCGAAATTAATGTTTGAGCAGTTAAAAAATATCAGTAATACGTGAAAAGTATGATTTCAAAGTTTGAGTTGTATATGGGGAAATTTGACGATTTGACAAGCGCCGAAAGTTGGACAGCTGTTTAACAGTACTCACTCTAAAGCCGTGAGTTCTCTAGCTCGCTATATCTATTAGAGTGTCAGGGAATATTTTAATTAAAACACACCCATTTCAATAAGCTAGCTAGATCATACCAACTTTTGTAACTTCCTTTTTAGCAGCAGAACTGAATCACATCTGCATTTCCGCTACTACAGTTTCGCTTACTTTAAAGAACTTCAGAGTATTAATTTAAAGCTTCGTTTCTCATTTTTATAGCTCTTGTTTTATATATTAGATTGTAAGCGCGGTCTCTTTGTTAAGAACACAATTATATTCCTTTTCACAAACTCACGAGGACCTTACAAAGTTTCCTTGATACATTCATGTTGCCGCTATCCTTAAAAAGTCAACAGTCATACCAAAGAGCCAGTTGAAAGGCGAGCTCTTGTTTGTTGCCTGGAAATTAACACCATTTATTCTTGGCTGGTCATTAGAGTGATGCTTTTGGCACGCGATGGAATTAGTCAATATAAGCCTCTATATCTGGCGCCAGATTTGCTAAAGCTGGACGCCTAATTAAGTTAATCCGCAAAGCGGACTTTATTGTTCATGTTACCGGTGAGTTTATTAAAAGTCCCGCCATTATCGTATACATCTCTGGCCCAAAGGGAAAACAAGCTACTCTAATAATCAGCGGTTTAGTTTGATTTCAAAAAGCAAAACATTCCATTAGCAGGCGTTTATTCCTATTGTTTGTCGGGGTGCTTACTGGGTCCCCACAGTTTTTGATAGGAGAGCGTAATGCACCAAGTGAAGGTTTTACTTTTCGACCTTCCCATGAACTCTTGCGTCACTGAAAGATCGTCCGTAGAAAAATAAGCCTCTTGGGTACGAGGCAGATCGTGGGAAAGCATTCATACTGTTAATAAGTTAACTAGTAATGGTTTTCTCTAGAGCTGCCCCCGCTTTTGAAGATCTGTTAAACACCTGTATATGGTTTTTACTGGATGTAAATACTGTGCATACGAATGTTAAAAAAGAAACGTTTGAATATTTATTGAAGTTAACATCCATGTAACTGGTTACAGGCCCGTAGCAGGGGAAGGGGCAGGGGGGCTTGAGCCCCCCCCCCCCCCCCAGAATTTTTGGAAGTTAAACAACAATGTGCCAAAAAATGATAATTTATAACAGATTAATGTGCACTGATCAATCAGTCTTGAACTCTGATGCTGCAAGTGCCTTTTCACGACCTTCAATAATTTGTTTACTACCTGTCAGTTTCTTTAGCTAACAGTTTGTTTTTATATACAACGGCAACGAAGGCACTCCTACCTTGTGAATCGGAAATAAGAACCAAAATGGATCCAAATCAGCCAATCTCAAACCGTGAAAGCTGTTGAAATAAACTACTTGTTTTTTAAGACATCCGCTCATTGATAGCAATATAAATGCCCTTAGTTTATAACAATTTAGTATTCGCGCGTTGTCGAAAGCCACACAAATACGTCCTCTCAAGAGCAAAATTTTCCTGCAGTCGGATTCTCACTGCCCGATTCCAAATTTCAAAGAGAAAGAAAAATTTGTCCTCGTTTGTTTACGTCCTCCTTCAAACGTGAAATTAGGAAATTCCACGTGGTAGTCCGCGTAAAAAAAAAAAAAAACGGCAAAGAAATGCACCAAAAAGTGTGACGCAGGTGCAAAGTTATTGATTTGCTTACTAAATCTACTGCTTTTTTATGTTCTCGTTGCATCTTAAACTCCCTAATCTGTCTGTTTTTTTGAGGTGACGGGCCGGGGGGGGGGGGGGTGGGGGGTGGGGAGAGTAGTTTTGTTTAACCATTTTTCTCGGCCCCCCTAGTTATTTTAGCCTTGCTTCGGGCCTGCGGTTAGCATATTTCTCTGTAAATTTGACATTGAAATCTATTACAGTCATATAGTTTTGTTTTGTGAAACAGCAACGTATTGTATGTATAATTATGTGAACTCGTGGTTTGAAAGGCTGCTAAAGATGCAGAAGATGGCGAAACGTAACTTCGCGGTTGCAAGACCTTGACACTCTGCTCAAAACGCGAAATGCTGCTAAATGATGGCGAAGGCTGCAAGACCTTGAAACACTGCTAGAAAGAACTCGAAATGCTGCTAGAGGACGACGAAACGCAAACTGTTGCTCGCAAGACCGTCAAACGCTGCTCGAAGACCTCGTGATTGCAGAATGACAGCCACCCGACAGCACCTTGCGCGCTTGCTGAAATATTACCCGAGACCACCGTGCGCGCCTAGTTTGATCAAATCGAGAGTTTTTTTTCGCATACTAACAAATTTACTTACAGTACTTACTTTCTTACATTTTGAAGTTCCTTATATGTATACACGCGGGGAATCCTAGGGTGCCTGGGCCAAAACCCTGCGGGGGCAATAAGTTATCCAATATGGTCGCGAGAAGCTCGCACTCAAACGCCAATGAAAGTGGTGAGGCGTCTATTAAGTTTTAACTGCCGATTTTTGGCTTTGTGAAGGAACCTAGTTTCTCTTCTATGGACTTGAGCCGAGGGCCTCAATAGCCGGACTAGCAAGCAGAAAGAGACGCAAATTGAAAGATTAATCCGCTTCGAAACGCGCACATAAGCACAGGAGAAAGCGCGAAGATGTCCCTGCCATGCAATGACCTCAAGCCCAAGGAAACATACACACGAACATTGTGTCGGAATTTTTGTGGTTCATACTTGTCAAATAAAAGCAAGCACTTCGGGAATAAGTATAAACAGAGGCATAAGAAAATGGGAAAGATTCCCTTTAATGGTTGTGCTTATCTCACGGCAGTTCACAAATGATTTTTCTTGCAGAGCAGCGGCAATCGCAGGGTGCAGTTGTACAAAGAGCGGATAACTTTCCATGACATGTGCTCCAAGTAATAAGTTTCATCCGCTGGACAGCGCCTTATCCAAAATTTGCACAACTAGGGCGTGCAGCTAAATTCGGCAATAACGGCGAGTTTTCGTGGTAAAAAAGATGAAAACACAATGATTGTACGGCTTATTTAATAACTTATTCAGTTTCTTCTTTCTTCCATAACGTCTCAATGCTCGCTCACATTTGCCTGTTGTTCCACTTGCTTAGTTCGCAGGGAGGGAGGGAAAGGTGGCGAACGGATCGCGGATGCGCACGCAACATGTTTTCTTTTGATTGTATCTTGCCCCTCCTTCCTACAAACGGTGCCCCTGGAACACGCTATATTCACAATAGCTGAAAACTTAAGCCAATTATGTCACATCTCTGTCTTGCGCACTGCATTTTTCCAGAGTGTCATTCTGCGGGATTTATTAGAGAAAACCGTGGTTCCTCTATACATTTTTTTCAGTTTAAATGTATTTCGCGGTCCTGATGTATCTAGCCCTTGTCAATAAGTGCTGTGGTCCACAGTTCTGATGAAGGTTCCACGGGGGTCACAATCCCGTCGGGGATACGAGATGCCCCAGGGAATGTCTCGGGTACCAGGAAAGCGTCCCACTGTCGTCTAAGGGAGAAACAATTTAAGATTGTGTTAAAATTACCTCTGTCAGAAAAACAGAGACGTAAACCCTTCTAATCACATAAATTTTCAAGCGTGTGAAAGATAATGTTAACTTCCTTCGCGAACTCAGATCTTTGTTTTGTCCATTGTTCGTGACATGTGGAAAAAGGCCCCATCCAGACTAGGTGCCCGTGCGAAAACCGCCAACAAAGAAAGAAAACATCCTTCAACATGTTACTTATTTGTTTCCGAAAACTATTAATACTCGCACGTTTATTTTTTCCAAGCTCCTCATGCAATCAAGCCTTAACCAATCGCACGTGCAAGTGATGAGCACGAGGATGCTAATTAATACCCTTCTCTGCCTCGCAGATCAACTCGCTTTTTGATTGGACAAGCAGTATGAGAAAGCCAACAAAAAGACGCCGGCGCACTTTAAATGTAGCAAAAAGATTTCAAGGTTTGGAAATTTCCGTGTCAAATAGCGTTCGTGTCTGTGGGATAGCGCGGGGTTAAAATCTGCTTGATTAAAAAAATCTGTAGCATACCACAGACTATTGTTGCCATCAAGCTTGCGTACCTTATCTGCAGTAAGGATGGTAAACTATGTTCAGCTTGTTCATAGTAGCTACGAAACCAGTCCATCGGGTCTGACAGACCTAAAGACGCTAAAAAGGAGGAAAATTAGAGAAAAAGTCAGTATTGCTACTTTTGATTAGAAAGTTGAACGGCTCCACGATGAACAAGAGCAATGGCGTTGAAAGTTCCCTTTGCAATACGGACCACAAAGTTGGACCGCTCAGAACTGAGAAAACGTCGAAAGTCTACTAGGAAACTTTTCTCAGCTATCTTTGGCCTACAGCTCGAAGCGCCTGTGAATGCTTTGTCTCTTGACAAAATTTGTGTTAATTTGATTATCAGTAAATTTCAGTAAGGGCCATAACTTACAATAACATCTCGTTGAGTCGTTTTGGGGAATGTAAAATTCTTTAGTGAACTAAGTTTTTTGTTCTTTTCTCCTTCTTTTGTTTTCAAGCCTCAGGACTTCGCCACGAGCACTACAAAAATCTGGCAAATAAACCTTCGGGGAGCAGGGATGGCGCAGTGGTGAGAGCACTCGTCTTCCACCAACGTGGCCCTGGTTCGATTACCGCACTCGTCGTCAAATGTGGGTTGAGTTTGTTGTTGGTTCTCGTCCTTTCTCCGAGAAGTTTTTCTCTGGGTACTCCGGTTTTCCCCTCTCCTCAAAAACCAACACTTCTAACTTCCAGCTCGATCTGGAAGGTGTCCCGAATAAATGCTCTGTGTTAAATAAGTGATTTATTTGTTTTATTTACACTTCTGTCCTGTCCTGTACCTTGATTTTTTCTTTCGTTTTCCCGTCGTTCCTTTTCCTTCTCTTCCTCCTCTTCAGCTAACATGACTCTTAGTGTCTTTTCCTCTGCCTCGTATAATTCCCGTCTTGGAGTCATTACGTTCTCCAGCCACTTCACTCTTTCTTCAAACTTTCGATTCTGTTCTTCAGTTGGCTTGATGTAAACTCCTGCACAATATTACCAAAGCACAAATCAGCTTGACTGTTTTAATAGGGAGCTTTACTGTTTAGCAACGACTACGGCGGCGACGACGAGAACGTCAAAAGAGCAAAAGGCTTAATAACAAAAACAACAAACTCTGCACGTTGAGTTGAGGTAGTCTTCTCGGTACAATGTTTCCTGAAGGAATTAAAGGCCACATACAAAAACTCCGGTTAATCTGAGCTAAAACAACAAAACGGTTATGCTCCCAGCCCTTCTTAATTATACCTTTAACTTCAGCTTCCTGTTTCCTGGCTTCTCGCAGCTTTCTCAGCGCTTTCAACAGGTCAACAGCTTTCGTTGCTTCGGTTTGTTTTCTTTTTACCTCTCCTAGCACCCCGCCTGCTTCGTGCTTCATTGACTCTGCCTATCAACATAAAGAAATAACAATAAAACAAAAAACAACTAAAGTAAAGTGGGTGACCTGGGGTACCTACTATTTGCTAAAAATTCTTTAAGTTGTCCAGAAAATACAGTGAAATCCCGTTGTTACGGGCACAATTGGTCGAAACGTAGTTCGCTTTTAGCGTTTATTTTTATAGTTCAATCGTTCTCCAAGAACTTACTGATACACAAATGTAAAAAGAAAATTAAAAAAATATGTACCCTTCGTTTTGCTTCATCCTCAGCTATAATCTTTGATCTCCATTCATCAATTTTTAGATGCAAAGCCCTCTTTCGGTCCTCTTCTTCCTTTCTTATTGTGAATTCTTCCTTTCTTCTCTTTTTTTGCCATTCCTAAAAATAATTTTAAAAAATGCTTTAAGCCAATGGTAAAAAATATCTGATGACAATAACCCTTCAGAAATATAAAACCTGCCGTATAAAATTGAGAAACCTATAATAAAAAACAAGTTCATGGTTCTTCTAATACTTTAACAAACATCTTACCCTTTTCTTCTTTCTTTTCAAAACTCGTTGCTCTAAATGTTTCATTTCTTCAGGAGAGGATAATTGAGCCTGAATCTGTTCAACTCTTGCCTGCAGGAAAAAGAGTACTTGCTTAAAGTTGCAAAAGTGATCTTATCCAAATTTTCCTTTAAAATCCATTTTCTCCTGCTCGAGCCATAAAGTTTAATATTGCTTGTGGCAGCAGACTTCTCACCTTCAATTTTTCAGCCTTGTCCAGTTCCTGTCTCCACCCAGTGTCATTTTGACTTGTTGCTAGTGCAGCTAGTTTATCTTTTTGAAGTGATAATTCAGAAATCAAATGCACCCAGTCTGCCATGAGTTTCTTGGCTTCATGAAGCTGTTATGATAAAGCAATAATAAAACATGCACTTAAAACAGAGAAGTTTTTAATATCTTACCCAGTGGGGTGGAGGGGGGGATGCAGGGTGGGAGCCTGGGAGAATGGGGGACAGAGAGGTATGGGAAAGACTAGGGCAGAAAGTTGGACATAAATGGAGAACAATAACTTTTGAATTCCCATTTTTTAATGCATTAGACAATTATCAAAAATAAGAAACCAAAAAGGAAATGTTATTTGATTTGTATTTTTAGAGCCTATCTAAGGCCATTGACAAATGGTACATATGAGCAAACAAGCATTTGCAGGTTGAGACAGACTCACTTCCAAACCCTTTCAGGGTGACTAGTGTTTACATCATTGGTCACAAAAATGTCAAGCAGTATGTGTCGCATAATGTCCAAAGTGACATGAGTGAGCAAGGCTAGAGCTATGTCGTCAGACTAGTTTATTCAGTAGACCTTAGAATTTTTCAGTACAGCAGGGAAAGATCCATGCAAGGAAGACCATCTCAGGAGTTCACAGTCTCCCAAAGAAAAACAAAGAACTAAAAACTTTACCATGTGATACACGTGAGGATGTTGAAAGTGAGTGATGTTTAATGAACATGTTGAAGAGTGCAGGGTGGTTTGTTTTGTGACCTGATTTTTTTCTTTCCATAAGTCGAGATCAATTCCAATAAGAATGGGTAGACAAAAGGTTTTGAAAGCAGCCAGGAATATGACTTCATAGAAAACAATTACAAAATTTCCTTGAAAGGCATATGATGTTGTTAATCTTGAGCAAATCAGATCTAAAAACAAATGGAAAAAACTAAGAATAGCAAAGATATTTATCTGAGGGTTAAAAGCTTCAGGAGATTTACAAGGTGGATCGAATAACACAGAAAAGGATGTGACAGGAGAATAAGGTAAGGGAAGTTTCCCTCCCCCCCCCCCCCCCCCCTCACCTTTTACAATCCACAGTCTATTTCCCTAGCAGTGATGTTACCATAAATAAGTGACTGGTTAGTTTTGGACCCTTATCAAGTTAATAAATTACCCAAGTATACTGAAATAATAATTAGTGATGACATATGTGTGAACCTTCAAATGGCTTGGTGCTTCTGTTTGTTTTCCTTGTTTTCCAATTCCTCGCTCTTTCAAAAAGTTATGGATCCATTCCTGGTTGGTTATCTCTTGTGCTCTTGGTCCTGAATTGTGCTGAGGTTGAATAACTGGTGGTCCTGCAAGGTGCACCATAGGGGTTGCCATGTTGCCTGGCAACATTGGGGGAAATTGCATAGGTGTTGGTGGTGGAGGTGCTGAAATGGGCCCCGAAAATGGTGCTGAAAAGGGCCTTGGCTGTTCATGCCCCATAGAAACATAGCTTGATGCTTGGGTTAAATCGTTTTTTGAAAGTTGCGGTGGTGCAGCAGGAAAAGGCGAGGAAGAACTTGACATTTGTGGGATATTGCTGTGCATATTCGTCTGAGAGTTGCTCGGAAAAAACTGCAACTGACCAGGAGCTGGAAAGCTGATGGAGTTTGTATATTGTTTGTCCGTGTTCGCGAGTTGACCGGCTGAAAATGGCTGTCGCTGAACGTGAGGGAAAGGCACGACCATTGGAGGCTTGTTTTGTTGCATGTTGCTATGATTTTGATGAAACTGTGAATGGAATCTTTGCGTACTGTCAAACATAACATCCCGACCTGGAAACATTTGTGGAACATCTTCTCGCACTGAGTTCACTGATGTTGAGTTCAATTGCGGCGAAAATAAATTATTAGGAGTAGTTCCGGGAAATTTTGTAGGTAAAGTTGGATTTTCAGGCGAAAATGACGCTGGAATGTACTGATTGTGAGGTTGAAATGTTGGTGCAGGAAAGCGTGCCCCGTCCGCCATTTTGAAATTGACCAATTTAGCCAGGTAGCTAAGCTAAAGCTTGGTTACTAATTGAAGCACAACAAAGATGGCGGGCACTTGTTGCTCCGCGGATCTTGGAGAACAGTTATTCTGTTCCCTTAACCACGCGTTTATCGCCGATCCTGAGATGTAAGTTGATGAAAATGTTTTTTTCTCCATTGATGTGCTTTCATAACGTGAATCAGTTCTTTAAATGTAACATATCCTCGATTTGTCACTAAAGCAAGTCATGCCCGGTATCAATAAGCTTATAAAATTTTCATAATAAGTTTATATAATCAAATTTACACGTATGAAACTCTCCGTCTCGTAGAGTTTTTGATGTTGCCCTTGTCATCAATTTGAAACACGTATAAACCGTTCGAAACTACATATAATTATATAGATTTTAAAAATATGGCTATAGTGAAGCTTACATAATTTTTTGCTTCTGGGGGAAATTAAAGAGCATTCCTTCACATTCTAACGTTGAACTTTTTTAAAGATACTGCCCCTATGCAGGCCTCAGTTGGTATGTAATATTTTCTTGAATTTTTTGGAACATCTTCAGAACCAGATGATCAGGCATAGACCCTCAATCGGAAAAAAAAATATCTTGCATTTATTTATTTGTTTATTTATACATTGAGGGACAAAACCCATTGAGAATCAACAATACCTAGACACAAGGTCCCTTACAAAGGTCGACCTCCAATGGTCAGTGGACTCAACAGAAAACAGAGTAGGTACAGGCATACAAAAAAATACAATATTGGAAGATACAGAATCGGAAGTGAATCAGTGCATTTGAAATTAACCGGTTAACCGGTATGCATCAGTCATCCACCGGGCTTTAGCGGGGTATTTTCACATTCTCCATCTGGGGGATTGGTCATAAGTCTAACCTGGGGCATTTGGGGGATCACTGTCGCTTTCTTTCAATGATTAAGTTCATCGGCAATTTTTAAATAAATATGTCAAGAGGACAAGAATGACAGAGATGATAGATCCACAGGAGGAACGGTCAGTGGAGAATACTGAGAAATATAACCTATCTGAGACTTTAGCCTGAATTAGCTTTTTAAGAATGAAGGTAATCCCAGAAACACACAAATTAACAGGTTTGTTTAACTGACCGGTTTGTCTCTGCTCAGTCTTTGAGCAGCCTAACTTATTTTCTTTGAGACAAAGGAGACCTTGGTGCAGGATCTGCCACTAAGTATGTTGCATTTGCTTTTTTTCAGTGATGAAGTTGACATCATACCTTGTTTCCACTGTCGAGAGGAACAGGAAAGTGTAAAAGAAGGTCCTATTATTGTTGAAAACCATAAACTCGGCATGAAGTCATGGTGCGTGAAGCCTCTTTTCCTATTTGCTTACAAGAAGCTTATGAGAAGTCACTTAAAAGGCAGAAAGGACTGCAATTTGTCAGGTAATTTTTTGTGTATCTGTTTCTTTTATTTACTGTTAAAAGGCCTACTGCCTATTCCATTTCCTGCAAGAAATCCAACTTAGACATGGTTTTTAAGAGTACTTTATCAAGGTCTGCATCTGTATAGCTTTATGTATGCTTGAAAAACACTGGAAGCAAACAGAAATGAAGAAAAAATATAATAAAGTGGGGATGAGCATTATAATACCAGACAGATTTAAGCAAATCAGTTATTAGGAAGCCTGTCAAATTCTCTCATGAATACAAGATGCATGCAGCCTAGCATTTAGCTATTGAACATTCTGCTCCTGGATTTTACATAATTTCTTCATTAGTGAACTGCAGATTATTGAAATGAATAGTTAATCAACATTGCACTGTATAATCACCTTCAAATCTTACCTTTGGTAGCTATATAGCAATTACTGTCTGAACTTCATTGCACAAATTGAAAAATCCAACATTCATGATTAATGAAATGAAATCAATATGTTAGACTCACTTTAAGCTTGTTAAGAAGTATCTTGTTGAGAGTTTGAGAGAATCAGTGACCAGATCATGTAGAAATATGAACCAAAGGTGAGTGTTTCCAGGGCAGGTGTGAGTTCTGGCAAGCTTTCATAAATTGTGTCCTAAATGAGAGGGAGTAGGGAAAGACTTTTGAATGGTATTTTTTATGTTTGCCTGGTTATTGTCCAAAGAAGTAAATGGTTTTCAACACAACGGTCATATAATGTGTTTCATATCTTTGTTGCTTTATCAGTGCAATTTTAGCCAGACATGTTAAAGTGGGGATCCTGTGCATTTTCAATTAATTTGCTCTAAAAGTGGGAATCAACAGGATCCCAAGTTCTTGATCTGCCTGTGTAAGAGCTTGTTCATAAGGTAATAAATAAATACTGTACATAATTAATTGGTGTTTGTTATTTTTAAGTCACAGAATCTGTTCAACTGACTAGAGCTGTCCTTTTGGTGAATGCTGAGTGTTATACAGCTTGGAATGCAAGGTATGAAGTATGCTGGGCGAACTCCCTGAGTCCTTGTGTGGGGAGGGGGGGGGGGTTACTCAGGAGATGTGAATGAGTACAAGTTGTTATACCCAAAAATGCCCTGTTAGGCTACAACTGAACCTCCAAGAAGTCCAAAGACCCAGGACATAACCCCAAAAAGTCAATTCAATCCTCCTCACCTACACCTGAAAAAAATCAAAGAATATATGCAGTACCAGTGCTCAGATTCTTGTAACATAATGTCAGATTTTAACACAACAACCTAATTTGTTATTTTTAGGAAAGAAATGATTTCTACAGGAGTTTTGAGTTTAAAAGATGACTGGAAGTTTTCAGGTGTTGTTCTCTCCAAGCATCCTAGAAGTGCTGAGGCATTTGCTCACAGGTATACGCGTGTTAGCAACTATTACAAGTACATGTGGAAACAATAGGGACCCTCAGTAAAAAAGGCAGCAACACCAAGAAAAACGTCACATACATGTAATATTGGGACTCAGGACCCTAGTTCTTCCACACTACTTTGTGATTATTATTGCTAACTCATTCAATTGAAGGTCTGAGTGCATATTAACCATCTTATGCTGAATGTTAGCTTGATTTTTTATTGTGCTCAAAAGTGTGTGTAGCCTTAGTCAGGGACCGACTTGCTCTGATTTTTTTCCTGCTGGTTTATGCTTAGTTTTTAAGAAAACAAGGCCAACCTATCATTAGTCATCAAAAGTAAGGCAAAGAAAAAAGCAGAAAAACAGTGTTCATTTCATGCTGTACAATAGTATAGTCATGGATTACGAAGGTCTCTAATGACTGTTTGTGGCAATAGTTACATAAACTGAGTGTACTGAGCCTGGGATGAGGGTGGAGTCCAACATTGTCCCCCTATCTCTTTCTCCTCAGTAGTTTTGTGCATTCTCCCAATATTTCACTTGCCACAACAGTTCAAGATGGTAGCACAACAAGCTCAATGGTTTGTTTCCTTTAGGATTATGTAGTATGGTACATCTCCAGCAAATTGAAATTTCAGCATTTCAAACTAGGGTCTTGAAATCTTTGGCTTAACAGAATAAGGAATGTGTCTGATCTTTGGAGGTTTAAAATCAATTTTCTTGGGAATCTTGCAGTCTTGTGCAAGTTTAATTTGATACACTGGTCATTTAGGACAACTGAATAGCCGTGATAGCAGGTAATTTTTGTACTGTGTTGTCATAGAAAGTTTCCACTGGTCTGAGTCTTGGAGCTTTGAAATCTTAACAAGTGTTTGCAGGTTTAACATTAAAGTACTGTTTGTTTCTTCCTTCTGGTATTAGTAAACAAACAGTCCAGTTTTACACTTCAGCAGCTTGCATTAACATAAATAATTACTGTCAACTGTTTTTATGATTAGGAGGTGGACGATAATTCAACTTGAGAAACATAAAGGGCAGAGTGAGTTCATTCAGTGTCACTTAAGAAGTGAACTTGCCATCACCCTTCGAGCTGCTGAGTGTTATGCTGATAACTACACTGCATGGAGCCACAGGGCATGGCTAGTGGAAAGATTCATGCATGACAAGAGAAAGGTATGTTATTTAATAACAATAATAATAATGACCATTTATTAAACTCATTGCAGCCTGTCAATTGTAGAGTTACAATACAAACTAAAATATAGAAACTAAGTATGTATTATACAACATTAAATCACAGAGGCTAGAATGAAACTATAGGTCCTGCTCAGCCACAACAAATCCTTAAGTCTTTGGTTGATGCTTTTTTTTCTTTAAGAAACTGTTCTGTGAACTTCAAGCCATGAGATTGTGGGCAGAGAGGCACATATCAGACAACTGTGGCTTTCATTATCGACAGTCTCTCCTTAAACACCTCAAGAATGTCTGGTAAGGATAAACAAAATAATAAGGTATTTTTCATTCAGGTATAATACTTTAAATTCTTCACTTTAATGTCAGAAATGAATGTTGAGTTCATAAAAGCTATGGGGCTGCTTGTTTTTCCTTTGCCAAGAGTTTAATAAAATTTATGCCCTTTACCACTTAGGGGGTTTAAATCTAGAAAGACTGGTCATTTAATAAAGTTTTTATATTGGTACCCTTTAGGGTAAAAGGCATAAAGCACAATACATATTAGCTGTTTAATATTAGGGGTTCATAGGGGTGAAAATGGATTCGAATCACACCTGCAAGATGACACTCTGGTGCCTTTTAGGGTTAATTTCAAAATTTATGTTGTCCCCCCTCCCCTCCCATCTTTTGAATGTGGGTCACTCCAGTCCCGCCCCCTGGGTCTGCTGCGTAGGGATGTACTATTTGTTTTTATTCAAACAGAACCCACCATAACATGAAAGAGATCACGTATCAATGATTTCCCTAAATATTAGAGTTGTCATCTTTCCTTTTTTGTGTGTATATGTAGCTACCATCTTCTTTGTGTCTTTTGTAACCCATACCCTGCACCCAAAAATATGGTTGCTACGCTATAAGCACATTGATGGTATCCCCTTCCAAGTATCTTGTCAGACATAACTACACTATAGGCTTTTAACTGCATTGCTTTGTTTCAGTTCAAAAAGTGAGATGGTTCATTTGCTTCTGTCGGAGCTGGAATTCACCACAGATCTTATTTGGACTTTTCCAGGCCATGAAGTTGTCTGGTATCACAGGTATGATTTGAGGATTACATGTAGCTATCTTATTGTCTTATCGCCACAATCAAACTTCAAATTTCTTTCTAAACCAGGCTCATGATAAGTAACGTCATTTTTGGTTCATTATTCAGTAGCTCAGTGGCTGTTTAAGCATCTGGCAGGAAAGTCATGGTTTCAAGTCCCATCTGGGATTCAAGTTTTTTCTTTGCATGTCCCACACTGGTGATAACCTTAAAATTTACCACTTTCTTTCTTTAACGTTCTGCATTTCTTATTCCAGTTATTAAAGGCTATCAAACTAGGTTCATGTGATAAACATCCAGCATACTGCTTGAACATGAACCTAATTTAATGGCCTTAGCTCCCACGAGTCTCCTGTAGCCCAGTGGTAGAGCATCCGAACTAGTAATCAGAAGGTCTTAGGTTCTTTTTCCGAGTATGCTTGTGTCAGTTAAAAACATAGCGTCACATTTCTTACGTAATGTTCTTATTGTAGAAAACGTACTGAGCGCCCTATACGATGCCCTGTATGAATACTGTTAGCCTGATGTAAGGTTGGACATCATAAACAATTTTATATTTTAGGAGATTTATGCATCATGTCTGGAATCAGTGGTTTTCAGATGTTACCTTGGAAACCCTCCAAGAAATGGCAAGTTTGACAAGCAACGGTACAAGTAGGACAGGATGCGGCAACAAAACATCAAGGAGAGCTTCACCGTCTCTTATCCCCTCGTTATTTGAGCTAGCAAGCAGCTCTTTTAAAATTTTAAAAGAATTTAACTCACGCTCAAAAGTGACACCGTCTGTTACGGAAGAAGTTAAAGATGACGCATCACCTCTGTCCACCCCTGTTGAGGTTAGGTTTTGTGACAGTGTTATTGCTGAGTGTGAAGGTCCCGTGGGGGAGGTACAGAGGAGATGTGCAGTGAATTACAAGCAATGGATTATGTTAAGAAGTGCGCCTTGTTCGTTTGAATGCAATGGGGTCACACCAGATGAGAGGGCAACAACTACAACAAGCTGACACTAAAAATGCAATGTGAAAGGAAACTGCGTTGTAGGTTTCCGAGGAGGGAATTTGTGCTGCTCGTGAAGGATGGAGTGAGATTTCCACACTGAGTATGATTCGTACAAAACTTCAGTATTTGTTCACTGATATATTAGAGCGAACATCCAGTGAATAAGGGCAGAAGAGAAATTTTTAAAGAATGAAATTTCTATATTAAAAATAATTTATAGTAGTTAACAATAAGTAATTAGTTAGGAGTAATATTTGCTGGACAATTAATATATCGTAATTCCTGACATTTCAGTACACAAGTACTCCCTTGGTTTTCACAAGGTTAGTAGAGCGAGCAAGTCACTCCAGCGCGCGCGAAAATTGTCTCGCGCGAGGTGATGGGAGGCGATTTTGGGTGTCTACTATTGCTGTGAAAAATATTAGATGTTCTGTAGTCTAGCCATTACTGCAAAAATGCAAGCGTTGATTGTTTCTTGAACTTCAATAAAGACTGTAGTTTATAAAGGAATTCTTAATAGGCCTTATCGCGGTTTTCGACGCCATTTTGACGGGTAGGCAAACGGGCTTGAAATAACAGTGTTTGTATGGAAAGTTCAAAACACGACTGGACGTTTTCTGTCACAGCTACATCCCTCCAATTTTTTTCTTAAAATCCTTTTCCTAGTGCTAAAAGTTTCCAATTCATGAATTTTTCAGAAGCGATGTTTTATGAAAATTATTTGACATCGGATTTCCATACAAACACTGTTATTTCAAGCCTGTTTGCCTACTCGTCAAATGGCGTCGAAAACCGTGAAAAGGCCTATTTTACTGATTAGTCGTGGGTAAATGTTATTTCCATTGAACTCAGAGATGAACATAGATTCTCACGTAGTGAGAATTCTGCAAACGTGGATGTGGATTTTTATAGCAAAGAGAATTGTTTGATTTATAATTCAAATCTTTTGGACATGTATAATAATTAAACAAAGTAATTGTGAACTGACGACAGTGACCAAGGAATTGTAATGAATAATTTATATTAGATAATTTTTATAAGGAGAAGTAGGGTTCGAATTAAAGGATTTAAATTAGTTCTTAGGTAGTCAGTTTAACTAATTATATAAGTTAGTAATTACAAAAAGAAAATTTGTTTTTTTCCGAAGATTAGTAGTTTTACTTACACGTATTTCAAACGGTGATTTAAATATTCCAACAAGCTAGGCAAATTCACCCTAGTTCCGAGGGTCCTCTGTCTTCCTGCCTCGAGAAAAGAAGAGAGAGGACCCTGGGAACGAGTTTGTGGCAAAAAAGCCATTTTACAGTGGTGTGCTAAGTGACCTGGCCTTGGATTGGAAGCGAGGTTGGGGGTGACCTTGTTTTGATACAAACCTCACTGCTTTTCATTTGTAGATCATGCTGTTCTTATGCTAACTAGTTTGCATTTACATATGAAAAGCAGTGAGGTTTGTTTCAAAACAAGGTCACCCCAGCCTCGCTTCCAATCCAAGGCCAGGTCACTAAGCACACAACTGTAAAATGCTGTTGACATGTTTTGTGGAGAATAATTGGCCGTACAAGCTGCGCCCTGATACAAGTTTGAAAGGCGTCGTAAAAGCTGGCTACACGATGCGCTGTACGCAGTGAGCAATAGGGACGTTATGGACCACAACGGCAGCGCCAACAGAAGACCACTTGAGAACGTGAGTTTACGTTATTTGAACTTTTTTGTGTTCATTCCAGTTAGTTTATCTTGGATGATGTAGCCGAACCATCCAGGAACTGAATTGGTAGGAACGGCATTCAAAATATAAGAAAATTAAAAATTATTCTCCATAAAATTTGAGATTTGGTCATTTCAAGTTGCTGTTTTGCAGAAGACGGGAAAGAAATGTACCAAAATACATATCGCACGTGCAGAGCTATTGGGGTGCTCATTCAGTCCCATGTGTTTAAGGACGATAACTGGCTATAATTTTCCAACTTTTTTCGCTTATTTTTATCTCACTCGTACACTTAAAACGCTTAAAGAATGAGGCAGAGATACGTTTCCGCGTGCCGCGTAGCTGACGACGAAGAAAATAGTTAATGTTATAGAGTGTTTTCACATGACGTCATAACGGCCATGTTGGTGTCCCAAAACAAAGAAATGGCGGCCATGTTGGTGTCCCAAACTAAACCTCTGGGAATTGAACTCTGTTTTTATGCAAATACTTTCTTTTGTTTCAGTAAACCAATATGGCCAGTAGTCACGTGAATGAAAACGCTCTATAGTTCATGCCTATTCTGTAGCGAAAAGACTCGTATTTTTGTATAACGTAACTGGAAAATTTTACGCCTAAAATTCAACGAGGGAAAGTAGTAGTTTTCCCAGACGTTTCATGACTGTTGCGATAAAGGAGCTTTGGATGACTGAATTATAATAACTTATGCTTGAATTCTTCATGATTACGTTCCTTTTTTAATATCCTCGATTAATGATAATATATGGCATTGTAATAAGCATCAGGATTCGTTGAAGTCTTTAGATCGCTCAATTTCGTTTAATAAGTTGTCTAAACTTGTGGCAACCATCCTATTTGCAACGCCTCTCTGGTAGCTGGGGAAATAAAATTTTAAATTTCGACTGTGACGTCAGTGGGGAGTATTTCATTGAACGATCACTTTTTCTGTTCTTTTTAATAGCAACGTAAGCAATTTCCCAATTAGATTCCATTAAAATGTCAACGCTTTTCGTTTCTCTCTTTACCAATCGCGGTTCCACTAGACTGATATTACTTATGCAAAACGAGGACTCCTGTTGGACGAACAGAATATTGCCCTTTTATTTTCCGAAGGAGGAGTTGTATTCGTGGTGTTTCACCAGCACCATCTTTCCTCTCCCCACCCTAACCGACACCAATTTACAACGGCCAATGGTGGAAGCTATAGAATGGCGGTAAGTAGGACTGGAGCGAGCCCTTAGTGAGTGGGGACCATTGCTATCCTCCCTTGCACCCTCGCTGAATCTTTGTTTCAGCAGACATGTTATGGACTTCTTGTTGAGAAATCACACGTGACGTTGGAGGAGAAAACGAGTTTTAATGCAGGACAGTACATGTCTTTTCTGAATCGCAAAAGCAACTTCGTGATTCTCTGAACGAGAATCCTGCTTTATCCATAAAGTAAGGAGGCACTGGAACGAGCGAACCGGTAATTTTGCTACAAGCTTAAGGTGGCTGGCACCAATTTCTATTACTTTACAGCACTTATACTTTGACTGATCAATACCACCACCGGCTTTATCAGTTGATAAAACAATTAGGATACCAAAAAATACGGTCAACAAGTCATGGTAGTTTTCTAATTTTACCTTAAGTGGTTATAACTACTAAGTATAAGCGCTGCAAAGTGAAGGGAACCAGCGCCAGCCACCTTACTTTATGTCTCTGTTCCTTTAAACCTATTAGAAAGGAATTTAATGTACTTTTATTGAGCAAGTTGACAAGAACGACTTGACTTTGCGGATAAAGAGTAACTCAGCTCGAAAACAAGTTGTCTGACACAGTCTATTCATAAAACATAGTTTAGAAAAGGAAGACAATTTTGCCTTAACATCAGCAGTGTTCCATTTTACACAAAAATAAACTGATGGACGGTAAAGCATTTCGCTTTGTTGTAATATTACAAGCCACAAGAGTCGTCGTTTAAAACAAACTGGTTGCATGTTTCGGTTCTTTCTTTCTTTTTTTTTTTTTTTTTTACAAAATAAAATAGGTTATTACAAAACTAACTAAAAAATGCCAAAAGAACTACAACTCAAACTGCCTTTATGACAAGGTGAAGGGAGAACTTCTTGGCTTCGTTAAATCCCAGCAGATGTTTCTTGGTTCCATTTTCAGTTCCTAGTATCCTCTTCTTGTCCTTCTGTTTTGCTTGTGTGTTTCTTCTGTTATTCTTAAACTCTGCTTTCTTCCCCTTCGGCTCGTGAAGGGCGCCCTTAATCCACAAACGAAACACGCCCTTTCGATAGAGCGGAGTCTTAATGTGAAGATACGAGAATCCCTCACGTTCCTCCACTTTAAACAAACTTGTGTTTCCGTGGACGATGACGTAATTGAAAGTTCCGTTAAATTCCGAGAGCACTGGCACTAGCCTTAGGATTGGCTGAGCTGAAGTTATATTAACGGGAACTTGAATGGTGAATTTCATCATTCGATTTCTCGTCGACCGACGTTTTCGCTTGTTTCCAGGGGGTGTGTAGGAGAATTGAAATCCTTGGTTCTGCTGTGCAGGAAGTCTTTGGTTCGGCTGTGCGGGTAGTCCTTGGTTAGGCTGTGCAGCCTGCCAATTTCGTTGCGGGTAGATCCGTTGGTTATATGATTGCGATTGATATCCCTGCGACGCGTGCCCTTGTGTTTGTGGCGCTTGACCGTATCCTTGGTTACCACTGTAAGGATACTGCTGTCCATAGCCCCCACTTCTCGCGGGCACAATGCGGTATGGCGCGGAAGACTGGGATTGCTGGCTTCTTGTTTCATTTCTCTCTACAAGAGGTACTCCTTTGTCGTCTCCTTTGGACATAGCGCACTCGTAACAGGCTTCCCCATACGGCGACAAACAATGGCTGAAAAGAGACAAAGGGGAATAAGTCGAGACATAACCTGTGAGGGATTGTGTGAAAAATTTGTTAAGAATATACATAGAATGCGTGAGAAACTCTTACGAGACTACATGCTTCCGATCATAGTTACATACGCTTACTCACCCTCTCCCAGTGGGATGAAAAACGAGAACGCAAAAACATTACTAGACAGCCTCCCTCAGAAGATGATAATCACGCGGATATTTTACTACTCACCTCCTCCCTGTAGGAAGTAAATTTACGGAAACATTCATACTCACCCTTCCCCTACTAGGAAGATACATTACTACTCGCCTTCCACCACTACGCGACTACAATAACACTCAACCTCCCCCACAGTATAACACAGTATAGTATTAAACTCGCCATCCTCCAATAGGACGACAATTAGACGGATACTTTTCTATTTATCTTGTCCCCATAGGTCGGCATTTACACAAATACTTTTTTAGTTCCTTCCCCCCACCCCAGTAATGATGATAATCAGGAGGACACTTTACTACTTTTTGTCGAAAGACCTTTGTAATTTTTATTTACTGTAATGTTGTTCTTTAGTCTGCTCGAAGAAATTTGCCATAAGTGGTAATGCAAAATTGTACGATATGACTACGCACTCCCTCCCCATAAGGGATCATTAATATGTGGGCAATTTTTCACTCACCCTCCCCCTATTGGATGATAACCGTGCGGGCACCGACAGCTGAATCCACCCAATTTGTTGTCGCATCCAAAGCTGCAAGGACTAACTCCTAGGTTGCACTCGTTCATATCTGAAAGTAAATAGAATAATTACAGGGTTTGTCGAAAAGAGGCAGTGTTGGTAAGACGAGCAGTCTCCCAAGAAGCCGTGACTTGGCTCATGACGCAACGTTCTTGTGAGGAGTGTTGTGTGATGAACCAAAGGACGGCTGTGTTCGAGACTATAAACAAGCGCTCCACATATAATTAGCAGCGAGTTCAGTAACGTAGCTATTGTGGAAACAGAAAATGGCGCGATTCAGAATTAATCCAAAAACGAAGCAAGCCTTCACGTTTTTCAGCCTTCGTTATCTCCAGCTGCGAAATTTACCCCGAGTCCTGATGGGTTTATTGCGTCTAACCGCAGTGGTTGCTTTGCCGGGTTTTGCTTTCACGACATTCAAAAACACAATAAAATGTTCCGGATTCATAAGTATTCGTAAACAAAGTTTTTAATTTATATTCCAAATCCATAAGTTTCCGTATTGGTGACGTATTTGGGAATGTTTTTATTCCGGACTTATATTTTGTGTGTGAACACCAAAACGTTCCTGATTTCTCATGAATCCGGAAAATTTTCTTCTAGTATAAACTCAGTCTGAGCAGCTGACGTAGCCCGATGGTCAGGGGAAAATTACCTTGGCATGATCGTCCATCTGCTCTTAGTACATATCCTTGATGACAGCCACAGTAATACCCTCCGAGAGTGTTCCTGCACAGGGCCTGACCGCACAGAAAACGATTGCTGCACTCGTTTACATCTACAAGACAACGAGGAATAGGTGAGAGACTACTAAAATTTCGTTTTGTTTCTTCCTTTGGTAAAAGGCAAAAAACTTAAAATAGCTGCATAACTGAGCAAAATATGAAATGCAGTACAAGCGGCAATAAAGTAAGAGTACTAGCGTGCGTGCGTGCAGATGTTTCTTTTTTCTCTTTCCTTCCTTCATAGCTACGCAGGGAGGAAACACGAGAGTTCTGCTGATGCACGTTAGGCGAGTGAAATTTCCGTAATTCTTTCTAGGTGGATGTTATTGCCCCACTGGTTAAATAAAAACCTGAAGTGTAGGCGATTCTTCACTGTTCCTTTAAACAAGAATGGAGGCGCACAGTTAAAATTTCGGCCTATCCTACGTTATTAGGGAGCTTAAGCAACGACGACGGCCACGGCAACGACAACGCCGCAAAGCAATAGGTTTAAGAGCAAAAACAATCGCCCTGCAACGTGAAATGATCACATTTAAGGTTTTGTGGAGAACGTGAACGCACGACGGTGAATTTTTCATTTTCTTTCTTAACTTGTACGCCACTCCTACCAATATGATTCCTGGATAGTTTGCCATTGTAAAAGTTGAGCGAGTTTAAATAATCGCGAAGTAGCACAAATGAAATAAAGCTATATTTTTGGGTGACGTTTTCGTTCCCGTTGCCGTCGCCTTTTGCTTAAGCTCCTAGACTTTCAAAAAAAGCCCCTCTCGCGACTTCGTCGCTCGCGCGCGGTCAAAAAAAGCTCATAAAAAAGCTCGCTCTGCTCACCAAATTTGCGAGGTCGACTTGTAGCAAGTCTACTTAAGCTCTCTATTGTTCAGGTTAGGTTGGGAGTTGATAAATCGTCCTTTAGTAGTTTATCATTCTGGAGGAGCGCACACTAAGCGCAGCTTATCCGCCCTTATCCCGCACTTGTCCGCCCTCATCGTTCACTGATCCGCACTTCGCAACTTACCGACGCACTGATTGTAGTAATAATCCTGAGTGAATCCAGGGGGACAGCCACATCGGTATCCAACCACCATAGGTTGGCATCCATACCGACACAAGTTGCCTGTACATTGATTGCCGTTACCTTGAACAACGTAAATTTTAAGAATAAGTAACTTCACCACGCAATTTCCCAAAAGCATACTAGTGAATGAATTTTATCCTAAGTACTACCAAAATTATATACACACCGTTTCACTGAATTAATTTAATAAACCTCCTATGACTGGCATCTTGACGGGGATCGAATATAAATTACCAAAATCTAAGAAGTCCTAAGTCGATGTCTTCTGGCAAGCTGTGTTTTTATATCTAACAAAGATGCCATGGAAAAGATAGCGAGATGGATAGGAACACTGCACTTGCGTAATATGACGCAAGAATATTTGGTGCCTACACACAAAAGACGGTTATCCCTCTCAGACGGTTAACGGGTTATTCAGGACGGATAAATCGTCCAAATCCACAAACGGGACTGTGCATAAAAAAATTTATAACAGAAAGATAACCAATCTGACTGTGTCCATCTGTATATATATGTCTTTTTAGAGCTATTTCAGTCAAGGACACATAAGCTGAATTGCCCTCTGTCAAGTTCCGTTTCAATCCCTCTTGTAATCCCGCGGACGATTACCCGGCTTACACCAGCTATCCGCTTTTTGTGTACAAACAACCACTGTATTGCTAAGGCATTCCAGACACTAAGCTATGGTAATTTGGCTTAAAAAATCTTCGTTAACCTTTAAGCCCTAACAGTGATCAGCATCAAATTTCTCCCTGTAATATCAATGCATAATCAACCCTTGAAGTCATGAGAATTAAGGATATGATCACGCAAGGTTAATTTTCTTGATATTTTAATAACGTCTTCCCAGTACTTTCACAAGAAAAGTAAGGGAACAAGATTGGAGAAATTTTTCTTGGACATTAGGGGTTAAAGGGTTAACTGACCTACGCATTTCTTGGTTTTCTCATCATACTTGTATCCTTGGTTACAAACGCATCGATATGATCCCGGCAAGTTCTCGCAGCGTCCAAAGCCACAGATGTTTGCATCCGACATGCACTCGTCTTTATCTAAAGAGAGAAGAACATTAAACCCGCAGGAAGAACTATTCACAAAACAGTAAAACTAATGACTTTCTAATAGAGGGGAAATTGTAACTCCTCTCAGCAAACTGCTCTTCGTGAAATTCGGAAGCCTTGGGTCAGAACCAAGCTTGAAACCAGCAATGCACCTAAGCCGCCGGGGGGAGTGGAGGAGGGGAGGGGAGGGGGTGAGGCCAGGCATAGGCGGGACATTTCAACCTAACTGAGATTTTCTGTTCAAATTCCCCACTGCAGTGCATTTGTGGATGGCCAAAAGAGCCGCTGAACGTCATAAAAAAAATTAAAAAAAACTAAAATGCTTTAATCCCCCAACTATGCCAACAATAGGCCATTTTCACTATCGCGTCACTTTACTACAACTACCAGAATTCATTTCGTTTCCTTTTCAAATTCAAATTTTGTAATCCCAGTGGACAGCAAAGACCAATAGCTCTAACTAGCATGAGAAAAAAAAAACCAAAAAAACAAAAAGGATTCTGGAAGTTGTAGTAAAATGACGCCATTATGAAAATGGCTTATTGCTAGCCCGTCAGACAAGAGTTAGGTGTTTTGTCAGTGGGGGAGGGGAGGGGGCTACTTACCTACGCACGTGACCCCGTTCCTCATGTAGCCATCAGGGCAGCCACAGCGGAATCTGCCGGGAGTGTTTATACAGTTATGCTGACAGTTGTGCCTTCCTGTCGCACACTCGTCTTCATCTGGACAAACAAATGATCACATTTAACCCGATCACTCCAAAAAGAAGGTCAAGGAAGAAAGACTATCTGCAATCTTGCCTCTCCTGACAATTCTCCAGTCTAAGTATATTTAAGAATTTTCTACGTGCTAGCTATTTTACGTTATTAGATACCACCTTTGAAATAGACATGCCTTACACCTGGTTCCTCTCCCGTGACTGCCCGTGCCACCGTTCCTAATCTTCGTGTTTTTTTTATTAGTGTTCTCATTTGTAAATTTTACTTGTTTGGGTTGCACCTCGCATGGGTATCATATCCCGTTCGCGCTAACCCTTTTGGTCTTGCTTTCCAAATTTCTGTCTTTCATATTTATAGCTTGTTGTTTATTAATTAACGAATTAATTAATTAATTAATTAATTAATTGACCAATCAGGCTGAAAAAAAAAAAAAAAAAGAAAGAGCTACAAGCAACTCTTAGTCTAAGATCGCGCGATTCTCGAGTCTTGCATTACTGTCTTTGACGAAAAAATGCTCGCAGTCTGGATCAGCTCGAACTTCAAAGTTAACATTTAATAAAACTACGAGGTTTGTTTCTGGGAAAGAAACGGTTAATAACAAATTCAAATCTACCTTCTGAAACTATGTTATTCTTATAATTCTTCTAATACCCAACTATCTTGCTTATATTTATCACCTTTTCCCCAACTAAACTTGAATATATCTGAGGGTCTAAATAGTTTAAATCCTGCCGCCTGCCTTTAATGTTTGTTCTATCAAGCTATTTTACATCAATTAGAATACTTCTCCTGATCTCACTATGCTACTGACTTTTGTCACGCAACCCGCCGAAAAAAAAGTAATAGAATTCCGTTTCCCGTTTCGATGGTAAGGTCCCGTCAAGCTTGTGTTGGAATCTCTTAACTGAAGATTCGATCTTTCTTATTACCTGTGCATGTTCTCTTGTCAGATCTTAATACATAACCAACGGGGCAGCTACAAATGTACGAGCCGTCTGTGTTGGCACAAGTAAACTGGCAAAGGCTGGAATCTTTCTCACATTCATTGATATCTGCAGGTTAAAACAACACAATAATGACCATAAAGTGGAAATGCTTTGATGCGCCTTTCAATTGTACCGAAAGATGGAATAGAACGTCAAAATGTTGAGTTGCTTATAGTCTGAGAGATGGCGATTCTCGCGTAGCCTCGACGGGAACTTTTTGACGCGCACAACGTCAAAGATTTGACGGTGGAGCCGCACAAGCGGTGGTTCTCCGTTTGGCTCTGCCGACAAAAATTTGGTATCTATAGAAACTGTTATCATTGCAACCTATCCCCAGTACTTAGTCATATTCCACCAACCATTGAATTTGAACACGCCAGTTCACAACATCGCAGCCTACATATTTTCTTTTGAAACGTTTCAAATTCAGGCAGTGAAATAGAAATTATTCATTGTCAATATCATTTTGTCTTGTGATTCTATCTTAAATGACACTACGACGCTAAATAACGTCCTTAGCCAAAGTGCAAAGTAGTCAATTTTTTTCCAGGAGTTCCTCGGGTCTTAAACGACCGAAAAAAAAGTTGAGTTATATAATGACGTTTTATCACGCAGAGATCATGCTTGTTTCCTAATTTCTTTATAAAAAGTAAACACGATTTGAACCGGACAGGTGAGGACAATAAAGAAATTAATCATCTTGGGGCTGTTTCTTTGTTGTAGTACCAAACAGCAGCGATAAAATTATAAGATTAAGATATTGCGATTAAGAGTATCAATGAATTGTCCAACAGAAAGGTCACAAGAATGCAAAAAACATCAACTAGAGGACATTGTTTCACGAAGAACCAAATTTCGCCATTGAGAATGAAAAACTGATAAGTCCAGCTTGATTTCTCACCTTGGCAGCGCTTTCCGTCCATGGTGAGCTTGTAGCCCACGCTACACATACAGCGGTATCCCCCGGTAATACTTATACACTTGCCGTTCAGACACAAGCCAGGAATCATCTCACATAAATCTGAAAATAGATATTTTGGTCGTTATTGCCCATGCCTGTCTGGTCCAGATATTGAAATATTACCCTAACTGTTTTCTTTGTCGGCATAAGTAGGTCTCAACGCAGAGGAATACGTAAAAAATACGAAGAAAAATAAACAAGCAAATCAAACAGCAGCAGAAGCGACAACAAACCAAGCGGTCCAGATGAAAACAAAGTTATATAACAGTGAATGAAGAGCTACCTTGAGCACGCGTTACTGTAAATTTCCATAGAAACCAATATGATTACACGGATTGATAATCCTAGATGCCGCGCGCACGGGACATGGCTCAATTTTTAACCGTTTGTTCAGCCGCATTCCTCCAGACTCAGTTCACAAAATGGCTGAAATCAGAGGCTTGAGCGATCAGGAAAAAAAAAAAATAATAAAATGCGGTGCAACCGACAGCAATGGACCGTGGGACACTTTCCATTTAGCAAAATCATTTTCGCCGTGCCTCAAGACCAACAAAATGAAATCGGAAATTTTGTCTATATAGAATGGCAATTTCCGTTCTTCTTGGGAAAGTGGAGTCCCTCTGAAGGATGTACGTTTGTTCCGGAAAATTTTCGGTTTATCCGCGCGTTTCATTTGCATTTCAACGGTTGAGCCAGAAACCGGTTAAACCGGAAAGCGCCCATAATGAACTGGGAAAAGAACACTTACTTTTCATCTTCACCTGGGCCATCGTTTGACACAAATAACGATACTCCACTGTTAGAAAAGAATAGAAAATGCAGGTAATTTAATTCTAATGAAGCAAAGCTAAAAATACCAAACAAACAAAAAATCCAAGTAGTAGCTTGTTACCAGTTCCCCGGGTCGGACACCGCTCGCATCTTGTGCCCCAGGCCTTCCCGGCCGTACAGCAACATTCTTTCTTTCGTACTTGCATCATTTTCTTTGTAACAGCTTCACACACGTCATTCCTGATGACAGCAAAGCAAAGTCCCTTGCGTGTATCTAGAAATGAGTAACATATCTTTTGTAGCTTTCGGTTAAAGGCTTTGGGAGCTAAGGCTTAGGGTTGACTTGAAACTATGCTGTAAACATACAAGCTCCATAAATCAGATGCATTTGTGCTTTTTTTTTTTACTGTCTCTAGAAATAAACTACATAACTACTACATACTGAATGACCAGAAATGAGCAGGGATGACCAGGAATGAAATGGAATGACCGTAATGGAACAGAATGGTATACCAACAAGCCTGGAATGACACCAGAGTGATATAGGAATTATCTTTTCATACCGGTGTCATTTTGGCTCATTCTGGTAACCATTTCGGATTATTGCTGATCATTACGGTAAATTCCATTTCACTGTTTGGTAGTTTTCTCCAACTAGAGCTGCCAGAATTTGGTTGGTTGAAGCGTCTAATACAACTTTTCTTTTTACCTTCACATCTCTTTCCGTCGTCGCTCCGTTGATATCCTGAGTTACAGTCGCATATGTAAGTCCCTGCAACGTTTCTACATGAGCCATGTTCACAAATTCCTGATTGTTCGCGGCATTCGTCGATGTCTGACGAGCAGAAAGCGAAATCAGTTTACGTCAAGACACAAGAGGTTTAATCTAAGTAACGAATCTAGACGCCAAACCACTCAAGAATTTGTTACGCGCCGTGTTTTTGCTGGAAACTTATAATTTGTGTGACTTAGAGTTAATCCAGATTAGTTCACATTAGTCTTCTTCATCGGGTATAGTTTAAGTGAGGTAAAATCAGACATTTCTCACCCCCATCTTTCCAGTTTAAATCTCATCTCGTTTAAATAAGACACTGTACTGTATTCATTGTACTGTACTGCATTCTATTGTGTGGCATCGTATCGTATGGTATCGTATCGCATAGTATCCTATCGTATCGTCTCGCGTAGCATCTTATCGTATCGTATAGCTCATCAATGGCATAAGATTTAGTAAAACCACAGCACTAATAACCAATATAAAAATGGTTCATTTCACATACCGTTGCAAGTTCGTCCGTCTCCTCTAAATCCGGGGGGACACCGACACCTGTATCCACCAATGAAGTTCTTGCAAACAAACCTACACAACCGGCTGTTAAGTTGACACTCGTTGATATCTGCAGGAACAATGAAACATATAATTATTTATTTATTCATTCATTTTTAATAAGGCTTGTTCCTTTTATTTAATCGATAGGGAATGCCCATACAAGTCGTCACTCACAGAGGAGACAAATAATTTAAAATGCAAGGTAAGCAGAACGGATACACTAATAAGGAGATTTAATATCCAATATTTCGACCAGTCGAATCAGTCGAAATATTGCCCACCAGCTTTATATTTTTAAACTGGTTGTCTGTAAAAGCGACGATGTTTTAGTGTCGATTTTATATGAAAGACACGATGCAAACTGTTACGTTTAAACCCAAGTGGTGTCACAAACGTGTCGACAGCCTCTCATATTCAACAAAGCTGCACCTTTCAAATCGACCCACAGACTGATCACTGCTGATTTTCTCCTTACCTCGACAGTGTTTTTTGTCGGCAGCCAAATCAAATCCTCGCGGACAAACACAGCGGTAACTTCCCGGCTCATTCACGCAGCGGTATGCACATAAGTCGAAACTGTCCGCGCATTCATTGACATCTGCAAAACAAAATACACCAAAAAGTTGCAAATGAAACTGGAAATGGAAAGGGTCTTTGAATGAACAGGACAGGAACATAGCTTCAGGCCAAGAAGCCTGCAATTGAGTTCTTACCAACACATGGTGGTGAGAAGCGGCCTGGAGCATAGCCTTTAGGGCACGTGCACTGATAGGAACCTTCAGTGTTGCTGCAGACACCATTACCACACACTCCAGCTTTCAAACACTCATCTTCATCTATATAAGGAAACAAGTGAGAATCAACACCATTCATCGTCGTTATCATCATTAACATCAATATTAGACCAGGAGGAGTGTCTTATTTCTCTCAAGGATAATAGACCCACGAAACACGCGAGCGAACAAAAAAATCACCTGCGTAGAGGAGACGCACGACGCCTCCTACGCGCGCGGTGATTTTTGCGCTTGCTGGCGCGTTTCGCCCGCTCGACTATCCCTGAAAAAATAAGACTAATCATGGTCGTCGTCATCGTCATCATCATCATCATCATCATCATCATCATCATCATCATCATCATCATCATCATCATTATCATCGTCATCGTCATCGTCATCATCATCATCATCGTCATCATCACTATCATAGTCGACATCATCATTATCATTAATATCGCGGCCTCATCATCAACAACAATAGCAACAAATGCAAACAGTTTTTAAGAAAATTCTAATACAATAAAGCTAAAAAAGAACATTTCACTGAAAGACGGAGTCCGTTACTTCAGCACATACCAACACACTTCTTTCCCGTTGCATCAAGTTTGTATCCCATCTTACATTTGCACCGATAGCTTCCATCATTGTTAACACACACTCCATTTTCGCAAAGAGAAGACATGTGCAGACACTCGTTCACATCTACAAAACAGACAACAGCAAAAGCATGTGGTCGTTAACTGAAACCGTCAATCACCAACCGCGTGTGGCGACCGTAAGCTGGAACCGTTACTCGTTGCTCGCAACAAGTATACAACAAAACTGAATTTTTGAGACTAGATGCTACGAAGGTTGAAAAAAGCGGAACTCGAGAGGTTAACTTGTTGCAAGTACTTTGAAAACTGCTGCGCCTGTCAGCTTGTCGACAGCAGGGTACGGCAGGTTGCTTAGCAACATCCTTGACAAAGGTCAAGGGCTTGACTTGAGATTTTGACTAAAAAGGAGCCTATATCCGAGACATTTTGAGTTTCTTACCTGAAATTCCGTGCCTGCTCATTACAAAGCCGATGCCGTTGGGACAAATGAGGGCGAAATCAGCTGTAAAACAGGAAAAAGTAAATAAGCGCTAAATAAACACCTCAATAAACAAGTAAATAAATAACGAGGGATCCTTTTTGAGTTTAAAGTGTGTCGATCTATTTGAAAGCTATTGAACCTTTCACTCCTGCGGTACTGTACGATATTTGAAGATGGGGGCCCTTCTAACTTTTGAGTCTGAATGAAACCTATCGTCCAACCGTATATTGTATTTATTTTCACGCGACCCCACAAGCTCTGAGCTTTAAACCCCATAGTGTTTAAATAAAGGACGTTCAAATAAAAGCTAGTGAGCTGTGCTTTCACGTGGTACTATTTATTATGCTGTACAAGGTGTTTCTAACTTTAGGGTCTGTGGATCAAACCCTTAAGTGTGCCCATTCAAATAAAAGCTACTAAGCGGTACTTAATTTCCTGTGGTAATATTTATTATCTTTTACAAGGTGGTTATAAATTTTGGGTCCATGGATGAAACCCTAAAACAGTACATTCCTGTGGTGCTGTTTACTACGTTGTGCAGTAAGTTCTAGCTTTTGAGTCTGTAAGCGAAATTCTTTGGTGTGATCATTTAATTAAACTCTTGAATTCTATTAATTTAACGATGTACTTCTTTTAATATTATACTAAAACAAAGTCAGTGGTTGCAACGTTTGATTGTACGAGTGGAAGTGAAGTCTGCCCATTTAAATGAAAGCTTTTAAAATACATTTTTTTAGTCTTATCTGCTTACACGTGTTTTGTCGCGGACACAGTTCACAAGGATCTCCCCAACCAGCTCCCATCGTGCAACAGCACACGGACTTTGTCATCTGACGCGCTTTAGGACTGGTGCAGCCGTCCTCATCAAATTTGCCAAAACAATAACCAACCCGGACATCTGTTGAAAAAAAAAGAAAAAAGAAAAACGAAGAGGTGTCGCTATCTACTTGATATCAACCTGATCGACATGAACTGGTTGAAAAAAAAAAAAACAGTTGATCGTGTACATGTTGAATGTTTAACTATATTAGTTTTTGCCAAAATTAAACTTTGCAACTTGGGTCCCGTCCACACTAGTGATGGGTTTTCGAAAACCCGCTATTAGTGTCGCGAAATCTACACTAGCGTTTTCACACCGTTTCCCAGCGTCCACACCAGAAAATGAAAAACGGATATCAAAAGATGCATTTGCGTTCTCGGAGCTTTCTGTTGTCTTGTGCGCATGCATCAATGTACACTATTGATGGCACTGGCGACTGACTACCATTTTGTACAATTAGTTCTGAAGTCAGCGTTTTCGGAAAGTTAGGCTTATAACTATGATCTGTCGTAAAAACACACAAATAAATAAATAAATAAATAAATAAATAAATAAATAAATAAATAAATAAACAGAAGGACAAATAGAAGCGATAGTAGCAAGGCCCTTACCAATGCAATGACTTCCGCCATTACCGACTTCATACCCTTGTTTACAGAGGCAGCGATAGCTTCCTGGTGTGTTCACACACTGGCCTCCGACTTGGCAATAGTTGGGGTGGTCGTCACACTCGTTCACGTCTGAAGAATTAAATGAACACAACAGAGATGAGAAAGCAGGCCGGGTATAAGAGAACACTAGCGCAATCAGGACTTCACACATATTTGTGGATATTCAATAATTTTACCCGCATTAAGGCGTACTTCTAGGATTATGTTTACAATGTAAACAGGATACTGAACCTTTTGTTCTGGTACACAAACGATCCGGGTATTACATAGTTGAAACGTTTACGGAACAAGGACTTAGCACATTTGTTGTGCGGGAGAAGACGTAAATGTAAATGAAAAAAAAAAAAAATTCGTAACGAATTCCTTGCTCACACTGCGCTTGAAGCAGGCGCGTCAATCTACTAGCTGTAAAGTGTTCCAGGTTTATTCTCCGCCTGGCGCAAGATTCAGATAACACATCTTTATGGCCTTTGTGCCGGAATACACTCTTTAAATATGGTAAGAAAATAGCCTCGAGTGGCCATATATATAACCATTTGCATACCTACACATCCATCTCCCGCCTGTTTTAGTTTGTATCCCGACGTACACTCGCACCGCGATCCGCCAATAGTGTTGGTACAAATGCCGTTTTCACAAAATCCGGGAACTTCTGTGCATTCATCGATATCTGCAGAAAAATAAGGCGACTATGAGAGCCCAGAATAAGAAATTAACACACAGTTAGTACTGAGTTTAAAACAGGAAAACATTTTTTATTAATACATATGCAAATCAGTGTAATATTTGCCACAAATCGTGAGGTATAACATCAACGGTAGGTGAAAACGCACAGTGAATCGCGTACAGCACGTTCACTGACACGTTAGCACGATCAGTTGCACGTGATTAACATAATTTTACTAACCTCTACAGCGGGTTTTATCAGGGGTGGTGGTGTACCCCGAGATGCAATCACAAGTGTAACCGCCTATATTGTTGACGCAGCGTCCATTTCGACAAACTCCCACAAGAGTGGTACACTCGTCGATGTCTGGAAGGATAAAATAATGTGAAAAGTAAGGAAATCCTATCTACGTTTACAAGTTGTTGTTAACAATTTCATGAGCAAAAGCCGTTTAATGTTTCGTGTGTTTTCACCATTTATAATTACCTTAGCTACGTGCTTTCCCGCGCTTTTTATCAGTTATATGTTTTTCCGCCCTTTTAACAATTTCCAGTTTCCCCACATTTTTCAAAGGTAAGCAGTTTCCTTGCCCTTTGCATCTGTTCCATGTTTTCTTGCAGGTCTATATCGTGAGTTATGTGATTGGTTGTTAAAATGTTTACTTTTTGCAGTAAACCAGTTGTAAAAAACAAAGTCCATTTATAATAAGCTGAGTTTCAAATCCTCAGAAGAGTTATTTCTCACCCACCCCACCCCCCTTACCTTGGCAATATCCCCGTCGATCAAGTCTGAATCCACTGTGACAGTTACAACGGAACGATCCCGCGGTATTCACGCATGTCCCGTTACCACAAATACCGCTGCCCTGTGTACATTCGTCGATATCTGGGATAAACATTATAACAGATTTATTATTTTCAGTAGCAAACGGAATTAAGCAAACGATGGCAAAATCAGTGGATCATTGCAACACAATCTTTTGTACAAAGGTCTATTTTATTTCACCTACCCACACAAGTCCTATTATCGTCTGATCTAACGTAACCGCTGTTACAGCGGCAGCTAAAACCGCCGATAAAATTTGCACACCGCCCGTGTTCGCAGTAGCCTGGTTCTCGACACTCATCCAAGTCTAAAGGAAATAATAGAACATTTACTCTTAATTTACTACCATCGGAAATTAGAAAAATTAAAAGAAATTTAACTTGTAATAGTACGTGAAAGCTCATCACCATTTTCCTAATAGTCACATATTGAGTCACTAGTTGTGGCTTCCATCTTCCTTTTAAGGTCGGTGCTTCCTCATACAGATGTATTTTTGCGCAGTTTTTGACTATGCGGGAAAAGAAGATCTTAGCAAGGAATTTTTGAAATTGAAAAAGAAAACTGAGGGTAACCACGCATTTGTCAAAGATTGCCAAAAAGTTCGAAAATACTAAACAATGTGTGGGATTTTTTTTCCAAATTGAGGCTAATTATCTCTGAAATATGCATGGGTTACCCCCCCCCCCCCCCCCCATTTTCTTTTTGGATGCCAATAACCCTTACGAAACATCTTCCTTTCGTACGTAGTCATAAACCGCGCAAAAATACTGAAGAATTCAGGGTTTCTAGGACCATTCCGAGGTGTGCAGAACGAATGCACAGTATCAATGCCTGTGGATGAAATCTTGAACAATGCTTTTGAAGTGTCACTGTTCAAATGCAAGCCATTGAGCAGTACTTTCCTGCGGTGTTGTTCATTATGCTGTACAAGGTGGTTCTAACTTTTGAGCTTGTTGACAGAAACCTACAGTGCGATGACGGAAACGAAAGCTACTAAGCAGTACTTTTCTGTGGCACTATTTCGTTAACTGTGGAAAGTTTTTCTTACTGTTGAGCCGTCTGTGTATAAAGGTCTTATATATTTAAATAAAATGGTGACTAAACAGCAAAGTATTTTTGAAACAGTCTGCACTGACCTGAACACGAGAGGCCAGTGATGTCGAGCTTTGATCCTTTAGGGCAATTGCAGAGGAAACTGCCAAAAGTATTAAGACACGTGCCATTCTTACACGGAGACATCTTACACTCATCAACATCTATTTTGAGGACGGAAAAACACGTTTAAAAGAGATAACACTGACGTGGTTTGACGGACAGGGTTTTAAGGCATAGAACGGTTTTTCTGGCACAATATCAGAAACAATTATGTGCGCTTTAATCCGGCGTTTGTAAAGCTGGTTTAATATGTACATAATATGGTATAAAAAAAAAACAGTGTAACGCGTTATGTTCATTTAAACAACTGGTAGTAGACCCAAAGCAATCGTGACTTGGCCTATGCGCGCACTGTCGCGCGTGAAACCGACTATACGTTCTTACTGATACTTAAGAACACTATAGTCTTCCAGTGTAATGTGCAACCACTTCGCTCTCACTCCTCCCCTTCCAACAACTTTATTAAACAATGTGTAAAAATATCTATTGGCTATTTGAACACAATGTAGAGTAAAAAGGGTGCCTACGACGACGCTTTGTAGAGTAACTTTTCTACTTCCGTCACAGTCTTATCTATGAGCGTCTGTCATCAAGTCTATAAATGTCGTATTTACCTTTGCACATGACTCCTCTGGGACCAAGCGCATAGCCAAGAGGGCACTCACAGCGATAACTGGCTCGTGTGTCAAAACATTTCCCGTACAAACACAGCTCTGGGAAAAGTTCGCACTCATTCACAACTGCAACACAATTGACAATAACCTTTTATCTCACGCAATCAGACAAGAGAGTATAAAATTACCAAGAGAATCGAATTCAAGTTTTCATTCTAAACAGGCGTTTGCGAAAACGGTTTCCCTTTCCAGATTACGAAGAATATATAGTGATAGAATTTCTAAAGTAGCTATAGTAGCTATAATGTCCAAAGATATGAAAGGAATTAGTCCTAATGATACAAATTTCTGGCATGTTTTATTGCTTTGAATTTCTACACAAACATTTAAATTTTCTGGCAGATTTTCCTGATAATCCATGATACACTGACTCTTTTAGACTTGATCAGGGTGCCATTGAATCTGTCGTGTAAACACTTTAATCACTGGCTACTTAGCTTCTGTTGCTCACCTTGATCTCTGGTCGAATCTACATTGTTCTGTTAAATGCTTCTCTTTCTTTGAACTACTCAAACAACACCCATACTTCTCTCAAGTCACGCACTACAACCTCTTACCTCTTGGTTCTTGCGTGACAGGAGCCGGTGGTGTGACTCCCTCAGGGAATGTAATGCCAGTGGGGTGAATGACTTCAGGGGAGACATGTGAGGGAGGAGTTCTTTGGAGAAAGCCATCTGTTGTTGGCCGCACGAACGTTAGATCCAGGCACAATGCTGCGAACTCAACTCAGGGAAAGAAAACTCAAGTCATGAGTTTGAAAAAAAAAATTTTTAGTGAGTGAACATAGCGTATTTTTCACGTTCTCTAAAGAATCTTAGGTTATTTTCGAACAGCGTAAATACTTAACCACCATACTTCAAACGCCAAAGTAGAGATAAAGAGGAGCAATCGCGAGCATGCGGATGTCAACACAATCAAACCTTTACTTTCAAAGTAAAAGTTAAACACAGTTCAAGAGTTTTAAATTCTTTTTGAAGGCTTAGAGGAGCCACGTCCCGCGTCTCTGACCTAAATCTCTTTATTCTGTAGTCTTGTAGTCTGCAAAGTTTTCATAAGGAGAAAATAGGGTCATTTCGTTTGTCCCGTAAGTCTTTGCTTACTTGATCCTTGTTTGGGGCACAGTTTGCACTCTGAGCTGTAAGCCACACCCACACCAGTGCAGCAGCAATTCGTCCGAGTCACGTTCTTGGAAAACTTGTTCTTACAAACAGCAGACGAGGTCGTTTCTCCCTCGACAAACATATAACATTCCTGTAGTCGCTTATCTGTGAAAATGCCAACAAAAGAAAGAATAAGCCACCAGTTTTAAAATTGCTGTCTTATTGATCTTGATTTTATTTCCACCAATCGCTATTCTGGAACAAGTTGTAGTGTCAGTGTTTTTTAAATCATCATTAGAAGAAATTAACTCTGGCTTAAGGAGGGTGCTTACTAATACCGAAGTATTTTTGTGCGGTTTATGACTGTGCGGGAAAAGCAGATCTTAGCAAGGCCTATTGGAATCTAAAAGGAAAACTGGGGGTAGCCTAGCATTTTTCAGAGATAATTACGCTATAATATCTCTAAAAAGCGCCAAAATATAAAGCAATGTATGGGATTTTTTCCTAAATTGAAGCTCAATTATCTCTGAAAAATGCATGGTTGCCCCCAATTTTCTTTCGAGATACCAAGAGCACTTGCTTAGTTCTTTTTTCTCCGTATATTTTTGAACAGCGCAAAAATATTCCTGTATTATTAGGCACCACCCATAGGAAACCCGATTATCTGGAAATGCGCAGAACGTATGCGAAGTAACAATAGCAGGCACCGTCCTTAATCTCCGTGTTTGTCGTGCGCATAGCTTCTTCATGAAATTCACCGAAAGTATTTTAAACAATCAACGAAGAACCTTCATTCTTTCGGTCAATTTAACTCAGACATTTTTTCCCTTGCCCATGTTAGGCCACACGAAAGGTGATTAAGAGATGGAGGCGTGGTGCAATGAGGAGAGAACTGCGGGTTGCGTTTGTTGGTGGTTCTCGCGCTAGGTCGAAATCGCTGGTCATCCCTTCCTAAAATGTTTGATTGGTTTATTGCACTTTTCAAAGCGTGATTCCTTACCTTCGCAGCGGTTGTCCCTCGGGTTCTGGCTTTGTCCCTCGGGACAGACACAATCATAACTTCCATTTTTGTTGATACATATCCCGTCCAAGCCACAAATGAAGTTTGTTTCCTTACACTCGTCCACGTCTAATAAAGGAAGAAATATTAATAAAATGGAAGACAGACGCAACGTCCGGATGATTTTGATGTAACGTCTGTACTGCACTTTCTCGTTTCTTTAATCACTTCAATTCATTTCCTTGGTAATACGTTAATTATCCTTGATATTTTAGCTGCCCATTTGGTCAACTTAATTATATTTCAATGACCCTGTAGTACAGCCGAAATATTGTGAAACTTTTTTTTTCTTAAACAATGATAACCATCCTCCGTCGTGTTTTTTCATTTTCTATTCTAAATTGTCAGATGGCTGTGGATTTCCATGAAATATGTTTACGGTACTGGATTTTTCAAAGTGTCGTACACCCAGGTAATTCCTTGACTTGAATACAAGGGAATTAAAAAAAAGTTCTAGCGGAAGCGTTTTTGTTTCAAAATGGAAACTTCATCTTAACTTGTCACTGAAACGAGCACACGTTGAAAACGCAACTTTTGTCGGGGTATGCACCCAAAACAATCGTTTATGCGATTTCTCAGGTTTGCAGTATAAAGGTTTGCATCGCTTAATTCGTATTTTTCTCGGAATTTCGGCGAATGGACAGTAAAACTTCCTGAAAACGGTGGCGTGGACGCAGAACTTTGTTCGGTGTTCGATAAAAATGCAAACTTTTGAAAACGTATCCGAGGCCGCCGTAAGTAATATGTCCTATACCCTCAAGTCGGGGATCCTAATATTAGTGTAAATCATGCTTCGCGTGCCGTATTTTGTCAGGGAGGATACTCCACTTTGAAAATTTACTGAAACTATGATCCTGGCGCAGATGAAACTTTTAACGAGACAATCTACATGTCAGAAGCCTTAGCGTACCTATACAAGTTCCAGTTGTAATGTCGTGTTTGAATCCCCTCGAACAGTAGCAGTTAAAACTGCCCAGCGTGTTTATACAGCGACCCTGACTGCAGACTCCAGGGATCTCACGGCATTCATCCACATCTGCCGAGAAGAAAAAGCAACATGCTAAGCATTATATCTAAACGGACATCGCACGGTGTCAAAGTATTTTTAGCGTTTACGGTCCACAGAGATACTGTAGATTCCTCTTTTCTATTTACCATCATAAATATTTTCCTCAACAGTTAGTTGAATTATCATTTAAGCCAAAAATTCCATACTTTGGCCATAAGCAACAAATGATTATCTCAGATGAAA
Organism: Pavona decussata; assembly: GCF_977016875.1. Classification (NCBI taxonomy): domain Eukaryota; kingdom Metazoa; phylum Cnidaria; class Anthozoa; order Scleractinia; family Agariciidae; genus Pavona; species Pavona decussata. The sequence continues at coordinate 290,599 of NW_028145546.1, forward strand.
TAAAAACATTTATGTTGGTAAAGAAAATGGTACATTTATGTTGTTAGGATATATATTATGTTGTACCGGTACCGGTAAGACCCGTTTGTTATCAGTTGTCCAATAACTTAATTCTTAAAATTCGATCGTTGTGAATCTTTCTTGCAGGAAACCTTCACTCTTGAAATAAATTAACTTTAAATTTCGTCTAATTTCAAATTTCGTTGGAAAACACGGAAATAATATTTCTGTGTCGGAGAAAACAGAATTTGATTATCGCCTATTTCCCGGGCGCCGCCATCTTGGATTTCATGACGCAATACGGTTGCTCAACTGTTTCACCATTGTTTCACACAAAAGAACTTCTGCTTACTAACAATAGCAGCAACCGTATGACGTCATGAAATCCAAAACGGCAGCGCCCGGGAAATTTAAAATGAAAAGTAGGCGATAATCAAATTCTGTTTTATCCGACACAGAAACATTATTTCCATGTTTTCCAACGAATTAAGACACTATGATTTCCGACAATTTACCGTCAATTTGTTGTCGGTGGAGGTTCCCTTTAAATGTAAAAAAAATCAGGAAATTAATGCTCTGAACTTCCAAAAATTCGACAATTCGCACAGTAAAACCCTGGTAAAAATTTCACACCATGCGATATGAGAACCAAAATCAAAAGAAAGAGAATTGAAAAAAAAAAAAAAAAAAGAAAAAAGACCTACCCTTAATGACGAGTGTGTACGGATCTGGAACATAGCCAACTCCCCCAGGACAAAGGCGAAGGAACTCCTCTGAAACAGGAACATTGGATTTATATCACCACTTTTACAAAAATAACAAAATAAAAGAAAAAAAAATTCATTTTAACTTTACCAGTTCCCCTCTGAGGACACTGTTCGCAAGGTTCTCCCCAAGCCTTCCCGGTCGTACAACAGCAGACAGCACGGTAAGCAGAGGGCAGCGGGTTCAAGCACGTGTCATTTGCAACACTCAAATGGCACTGTCCTTTGCGCATGTCTGGAAAGTAAAACCAATTGCAGCTGATATCGATTCAATGATAACTGAAGAATGGACCACAATTTCTAACGCAATGTTTATGTTGTTACCACATCCAAAAACATGAAAACTTCAGAGCGGATTACAAAACAAACAACAGGTTTTTCAACTGTAAATTTTCATTTTTCCGCTCCAGAAAGTAAAATCTGTAAAAATAAATGCACGTGATATTCATGGGGGTAAGTGAAGTTACCGATGCACCCCGAGCCCTCTGGATTAGGCATGAAGTCACCATCACATTCACAGCGGTATGTACCCATCTCGTTCACACACCGGCCGTTGATACACATTCCTGTGACAGAGCATTCGTCGATATCTGAAAGAAATAAAAAAAATATTAACCATAGACCTACATAACGTACCAACGTTGTAAACTAATTATCAGTCTGAGCGTTTTCGTTGAACTCTACCATTGAGCTGTCAAGTCCTTGAAAACTAAGCCCGCATACAGACGTCTCCTATCTCCTTTCGTTCTTCCTTCGAAGGTTATCGAAAGCTTGCCATTTGCTATTGTCCTTGAACCGTTAGTACAATTCGTCTAAAACCGGGTTCAAAAGACGACACCCAAGTCACAAGTCAGATTATCCTTCGAACAGGCTTCTTTCGAGATGACTTGCACATGGAGCGTTCTCGTTTGCTTACAACCAAAATCTACTCTTCCACTTTTCATTCACAGTTTTTTAATCCGCGGCGTACTTACCACCCGTAGGTGCCCAAGTGAGCTGGAAATGTTCGATCTAAATGTAACTTAGGTGATAATTGAATAAAAATATCAAACTGTAACACCTGTGCAGTTTGTGCCCTGTCTATCGAGCTGAAAGCCATCATCGCAGGTGCAGCGGAACATCCCCGGCATGTTTTCACAGGTGCCATGATAACACAGAGGAAACATACTACACTCGTCGATATCTAACAAATAATAAACAACAGATATTGAAATAAATGACACTGACATACATCATACAACAGCATCTGGTCTGAACCCTTATAAAACAAATTCATTTACTCACAGAACTGGAAAAAATACTTAAGGAACTGTTATTTAATTTTTTACAGGGAAGGAAGAGGGGTGAAGTAAGAATATTATCAATCCAACTGTAAGTTTTGCTCGGGCTACTCTTGGAGATCAACGGTTGGTTGCTGATCACCCGTCCGCTAAATATGGGTTATACTTTGCATCAAATTAATATAATGTCTTTTCTCACTGTTGAAATTTGTTTCATTGACCAACGGGATATCTGACTCCTTTATGTTAAGATTGAGACCCAGTCCACGTTTTGAAAGAGATTTCAGTTTCCCCTTGCTTCAATGAATTCCACTAGCCCGCCCAACTCATACTAAAAGGTAAACAGTCCCTAAATTTATTTCGTAAAGTATTGAAAAAAAAAATACAGTAAGCCAATAAACACCACAATAAGGTACTCTTCAATGCGTAGTACACTGTAGCTTTCATTTCAATATTTTGATCACACTTGAGGTTTTCATCCACAGAGCCAACTGAAGTTACCACCATATACATCGTGTGATACGACCACAGGTTATACACCGGCTGGGATTGACAGATTATATTACAATCGTGTTTCGAATTCGCAAAACAAATGACCATCACAATGTAAGAGATCCTCCCAAAACAATCCCAAAAAGGGCATGTATCTCCTTAGCGCAGGACTGCATTGAACAATAAAGAGCTTAGCGTCCCTGTGCAGACCAGAATCATCAAGAGGAGGCAAATCTGCTCACCTACACAACTCTGTCGGTCCTCAGATGGGATGTAGCCAAGCTCGCACTGACATTCAAAAGAGCCATCTATATTGGTACACTGTCCGTTTTCACACAGGTTTCGTTCTTCCAAGCACTCGTCTAAGTCTGCAAACCAATTAACAGTGACAAGCTGTTACCACTTGATAAAATGTGATAACGTTTACACGTCTTCTGTTGTGTTTTATCACTTCGCGTGACCAATCGACGGTAACGGGGACGATCGTTAAATCACTGGTATAAAACTCTGTGAGGGTGTGACTGCGCAATTGGAAACTAGTCTCCATCGCAGCCGTTTTGTGTCTCGTCACGCAACGCAACGTGACAAGAGACAGAGCGGCTGCGAGGGAGACTACACGAATACCAGCTCCGCCTTTAACAGTGATCACTAACTCGTAATTCATTGCTCGCAGTTCATGGTATTTTTTGCGATCGTCTGTGATAAGGTTTAGGCTGGGAGCAGGGAGGAGGTACACCGAAACAGAGTCAAATAGTCAAATACGAAAACGTAATGCAAACGTTGTCATTCGCCCTACTAATTGGTAACGACGTCAAAACAGTAGCAAAAAGTCCTTTAAAGAAGATTTTCCAAAGTGTGCGTCCAGATGTGGAACATCTTCGTAGGTCTTCGGGAAATATTCGATTTACATCGGGTTATTTTCCGTGTGCCGTGCAGCTATGGATTACGTATCGTTGGGAATCGAATTTTAAACGAGAAAGAACGACTTTGCAGTCCTCTTTGAACATGTGATATATCATATTTTTCAACCCATAAATCCTTTTTAGCGCGTTAAAAAACTCTATAGCTAGCCTGGTAATTCATGTAATTATGGGCATATTAATAAAGATTAAAGACTAGTAGAATTAAGATCGCACTCCCATCTTACCGTTGCAAACTGTGCCATCTCCTGTGTAACCTGGTCCACACATACAGCTGAAAGAGCCTGGGGAGTTGATGCACGTGGCTCTCTCGTGACACTCGGCAACGCCTGTAGTGCATTCATCGAGATCTGACAGATGCAGAAGGAAGGAATTATGGGAGTGTAACAGAATGTCACTAAAATTACAATCCAGGAAGAAAATAACTTCTCGCATCTATAGTTTCATCCGCTCTGCTAACAGGGAGGAGGTGATGCAAACGGGATGATGGCCGTCAGATCTTTCCGCCGAAAGTCCTCTCGCTTAGGTTACCTCACCTAGAGTCGAGACCTGGGCAATTAGCAATGGAGAGAAGTCGACATACGACTGTTCTGTATATCTATCGGCGTAATGTACTCACCATTGCATTCGTTACCGATTCCGACGTATCCTTGTTTACAGTTACAAATATAGCTTCCAACAGTATTGGTACAGTAAGCACTGTCGCCGCACTGAGCCAGGTCGATTTTACACTCATCCACATCTGCGCGAAAATAACAGGTGGGAATTATTAGCACAGTATTGGCATCGTAATAGCACAGTACTGGTACAATATTACTGCAGCAATAAAACAACATGTATGCAGAGAGCCCTATCACCGCACTGAGCCGGATCAATTTTACGCTCATCCACATCTGTAGGAAAAACAGCTGAGTGCTAATAGCATAATACACACCGTATAACCGCAGAATTGTATTAACGAAGTATTATGACAGTATTGACGCAGTATCACCACGCTAAACCACATCTGAGGAGCAACAAACAGTAACAACGACAATATTGGCCCAGTATTGTACCATTATTCGCGGAGTATCAGCACAGCGTTGTTACACTTCTAGACCAGGTTTAGTACACTGTTAGCGCTCTGTCACATCACTGTGCAGAATTATCTCAATGTTATCATGCATATTTGCGAGAAAACAAAATAAAACGTGAATCGTTCCGCGTGTTTGACCCCACCAAGCCAAAAATAAAAAACACGCTTCCATGATCTCAATTCTAACCATTCTAGAAACCAAACACTAGAACGTTCTTTATTAAACGCTTAACATGAAATCTGGTTTAAACAGCAGCCCAAAACACAACTTCCGTGATGTAGGTGTCTAGTAAATGTTCTTTCTCGGGGATATGACAAAACGTCCCAGACTGAATGATGCGGCCTGCTGTTGTCCACAGCTAATTTGCAGCGTAAATACGTTAGACTTACCAACACAAGCGGTAGTTCCCTTTGCCAGGACATATCCATCACCACAAATACATTCAAAAGAACCGGGAGTGTTGCGACATATGCCATTAGAACAAAGCTTGGGATCTTTTTGACACTCGTCCACGTCTGAAATCGCAAAAAAAGAACTTAGATCTTTAATATGTCATTTTCAAAAAATTAACAACCTCTTCTATTTCCAAACTATTCGATGATAAAAGCCAGCGGTGTCTCGCAGGAGAATCGACCTGCACCGTTTGCAACGTCTTACATAGTTGGTCGAGAGGACAAAAGAACGAACAAGAGTACAATGTTCCCAAATTTAAAAAAGAACGCAGCTGCAGGTTATCAGGGTCCAGTGAAAATAGAGCTTTTAAAAGGTGCAGGTCTACTGTTTTCACAAAGTTCTCAGATGCATTAACAATTATTCAAGATCAGAGACAAAAAAAAAACTGAAAAAAAATGAACCACCTGTAAATTGAAGTAAATTGCATTGGTTCCATACATTTATTAAGTAAAACAAATAACCCATACCAATGCAGGAACGCCTGTCTGATGTAGGGTCGTACCCAGGCACACACGTGCAGTAGTATCCGCCCTCAAAGTTCGTGCAATTGCTTCCAGAACCACAAATGTTTGAGTTGATTGAACACTCATCGATATCTGGAAAGACGGAAATGGCAGAACTGGAATAATGGATAAACAAAGCGCATACCAGGCAAGTGGCCAAGAGTTTGGTGGAGGGAAAAGGAAGGCTACCTCCTGGTCTGTGTGATACACTCTCACGTAACTTATCTCCTGTTTGAAAATGGTGTTGAAAGCAAAGATGGCAGCTATACCCAAAAGTAAGCTAAGTACAAGTCCAACATACAATGTCGCTGCAAGAAGCCAAGCCCTTTAGTATTGGTTAATACTGTTACGATGGGGAAGCCATTAGTCACTGCTGTCCTATAACGCACTTGCAAACAATATTATCCAAATCACGCATGCGCCTTACCTCTGCACGTGAGCCCGTCAGGTTGCAGGGTGAAGCCCGCTCCACAGCTGCAGATAAAGCTCCCAAGAGTGTTGTTACATACTTCTTGACAGTTTCCATTGTCGACTTCGCATTCGTCTATGTCTGAAAATAGAAACAAACAAACAAACAAATAAATAAACGAGGTCCTTAATTAACCCTCGGAAAGTGTTCACAACACAAAGTTCTTTCAAGAAGGAACATTCCAAACATTCGAAACAAATGCTAAAACTGAACATCATAAGGTTACCACCCAACTGACTGGAGGCAGAACAGTTGACCGTTTACGAGCATAGCCGCTTTGGTTTCGACTCGGTTTGGCCGTGTCTAACGTTCTAATTGCTCTACAATCCAATAGCCACTGCTACTGCTGTCAGACGCAAGCTTATCGACACTTTGTGTCTCCATTCTTGCATCATCCATCAATCTCGAGTGGTCAACGAGAGAGAGAGAAGACTAAGCAGTCTAGTCAAGTACTGCGCTCCAGCCACTCAGAAACACGGTCAACCTCAACAATACTCAATTGAGTTTGGGATGCCCAGGCAACTATCGTTTTAGTCACACATATACGGAACATTTCCAGAACCGCTATACTGACCAACGCAGTTCTTCATGTCCTCTGTGACCACGAATCCCGGATTGCACAGACATTGATATCCACCGCGATAATTTTGACAAACGCCATTCAGGCACATGCTAGGATCTGAACATTCATCTTTGTCTAAAAGCAACAATAACGATCACAATAAAATTCAAAATATGTTGGTAACAGGGAGGGCAATTCCTGGCTAAGACTGTAATAGGCGTGTTATTTTAGGAGGGTACTTTGGTTTAAATGTTGCCTTGTATATTTTTAAGTTGAATATACGAGGCAAACGTCTCGTTGAGTAGACGTATTTAAACACAGTGACTTATGAAAGCAATCTTCACTCTCCTAGCCTAGAAATGACAAGGTCATAAAACGTTTTGTGAGCAGAGAAATGGCTCTACATGTACGTTGTCATCTTGCTAAATTTCTAACTTCCCTACAAACTAAAATGCTAAAGAGCAAATTTAAGGTTTTATGCGGAAACCTTAAACAAACAACAGTTAAATTGACTGGAGCTTTTCGTTTGTTAATCTTCAAGTCCAAATTTAAGGTGCCATGGCAATTCCCTGATGACTAACCTTCACAAGTGACACCATCCTTCATAAGTTCCATGCCGTTTGGACAAATGCATTTGTAGCTTCCTACAGTGTTCACACATGTTCCGTCTGCGCATGGATCCTGTTCACACTCATCCGTATCTAGTGAAAAAACCGACACAGATTTTCATTGTATTCAAGTGCTACTGAATCTAAATATCTTTGGCGAGATATTGACTATGAATTCAACGGGCTGCGCCCTCATCAACTAAAATGCGACAGAAATCTGGAGCTTATTACCCTAGAAACAGAGGTTCCGCCCACCGGCACACAGGCCAACCAAGGAACCTCTACTGGCACGGTACGAGTCATAATGTGCTTGTTAAAAAAATACAACTCTGTGTTTACCTACCGACACAAACCTCCATCATCATGGCTGCATTCTCGAATCCTGTAAAACAGTCACATCGGAAGCTGCCAGGAATATTGGCGCATGTACCATTACCACACAACTCGGCCGAGATGCGGCATTCATCGATATCTGAAGCAGAACAACAAATCAAGCGTTACGGGGATTAAGGAAATTATTACCAGTTCACAATTACGGTTTATACTCATCTACGTTTTTTGGTTGCCAGTTCACATTTAGCGTTTATACTCATCTACGATTTTTGGGTTAAACATTGAATTTAGTATTACGACCGACTTATCACTTAAGGCTGGTTAACACCGCATACAACGCAATCATTCAAGTGTAAAAACGGTACGGGTAAATCAGTGCAACGCAAGTAGAAACACGCATAAGCAAAAGAAAAGGGAATATTTCCTTTTCCTTTTTGGCTTGCGTCAGTAGTTGTATTGTCCATGTAACCTATAAGCATAAGCTAAAGCACAATGACAATCACAATAAACGGCGTCTCCCAAATTACACTCTCGTTATGTATGAGTGATTGATTGGGTGATCGTAGTTTAAAGGAACTGTACCCGCGATGGTATCGGTAACATACTAGTGTGACCAACCGTCACGTGGGCCTAATCACTGATTTTAGTATTTCAGCATAGTCCATCACGGTGAGCTTTCCCACATCACCATGTCTTAACTACGCTATTCGGCGTTAACAAAAAAATGTTGTGATTGTCATCGCAATGAAACAACATTTGTTCATGACATGGTTTGTTATTACCCACCTAAGCAGTCCTTTCCTTCGCCGTCCAAGGCGTATCCTTGTTTGCACTCGCACTGAAATCCTCCCTGTACGTTAACGCACTGTCCGTTGTTACAGATCCCTTTTATAGCACACTCGTTGATATCTGACAAACATTCAGATCAAAAATTAATCATTCAAAGTACTGTAAAGTTCCCAATATAAGACCCCAAATCCTAGACGTTAAAACATTGTTCTTCTGATAGAAGTGCCAGAATCTCGATTAATCGTAGCCGCCATGTTAGATTTTCAAATTGTTAGGGACTCACCCCCTCAGTCGCACTCTTCCTAATCTTCCTCTGCTTTTAAAATCCAACATGGTGGCTTTATCGCTCGCACAAAATAACACGCCTTCATTGCAGACTGTTCACTACTAAATTCGACGATTTTAGTTATTTTGAAAACAAAAGTGTTGACAAACGGATGCTACAATACTAACTTATACAGACCTTGGACTCTTGGCCCAGTCAGTGTATCCACACTTTTATATCCCTTTCTACGATTTCCACAGAGCCCCTCAAATTCGTCTAAAATGGATAAATATAGAGACGTCAGTGAAAACGCTAGACAAACGTGAACAACGAAACGACAGTATTAAAACACCTGTGTTTTCCAGTGGACATTCCTGGCAGGGATTTCCCCAGCCTCCCCCAACCACAGAACAGCAGCAGTCCACCTTCTTGTAACGTCCGCCATAAGGCTTTTCACAGCCTCTGGAGCTGACTGAACCATAACATACGTCCTCACGAAGATCTGAATAAACAAATTGACAGAACATAAGAAAATACCAAGAAAGGCCAAATTCAAGGTTTAGTAATGAAGTAGTTGAACATACGGACGGTGAATGTTTCAAAATAATCAGAAGAAACATTAAAAAAAATTTAGTTTATTGATTTTTTTCCTGAAATTAATATATGTGAAGTAGGCCAGGCCCGCTGATCGCTTGTAAAGGTTCTACTGAAATAACGAAATCTTACCATACACAATTGAAGTTTAAGCTTACGTACCGACACAGTTTCTTTCCGTTGCGTCTAGCGTTAATCCTGTAGAACACTCACAAACAAAACTACCGAGAGTATTACGGCAAATTCCATTGTTACACAAGCCGGAGAACTTGGTACACTCGTCGATATCTGCAAAGAAAAAAAAAGGTATATGCAGTATTACTACAATAATAACACATTTCTATGCTTTACTCAATTATTGATAGAGCTATTTTCATTTGAGTGTCGCAAGGCAAATATCAAAGTAACCACTTTGGCTAAGCAACACAATAAACCAATCAGAACATCAAAGGAAATAGGAGCATTGGCGTTAAGCGCGGGTTTGGTTTTGGTTTTACTACTTATTGGTTGGAAAAGAGGCACGCGTTTTGCCAACCAATCACAGAATGAAGTAACGTGAGGGCGATCTAAAGAAAGTAGTTCTTCAAAAGCAACTGACCTGAGCGCGTATTCACAAGCGCTGTAGTAGAACATCGCCCTTACTGGTCCTAAAAAAGTCCTGTCTTATTTGTGTTCACATCGGGACAGCTAATAACCAATCAGATTCTACAATGATGGCACAGTTATAACTACAGAATGTAATTATTGCCCCGGCTTCGGTACCTGTACAACGAGGCTGGTCTTGAATAGCATATCCCAGTGGACAGCGTTCATCTAGAAACAAAATTAACAAAATATTTGTCAGTGTAAATCATCCAAAACGTCCTTAGGAAAGAAAATGACAAAAACAGGTGAAAATATTAATAAAGTAAAAATTAACAAATGCGCAAGGCTATGTCCCGCCATTCCAGAAACAAGTACGAACAACATCAGAAATCATCACGCGAGTCACAAACAAGCAAAGCAACTTACCCCCTGTTCTCTCTGGACATTCATCACACGGGCTCCCCCAGCCTTTCCCCACAGTATTACAGCATATTTCCAATGTCACTGCGCCGTTTATCGATTCCTCGCAACGATTGTTGGTGATTTTGGTCCAGCAATGTGCAGTTCTTTTGTCTGAAAAACAGGACATTGAAATAATTAAAGAGCTCTATCGGGGGAGTGAAGTAATTCTTCTTCTGGTAAACGCTAGAGTTAGTCAAACACGAATAACGTTTAGATTCAAGTGTTGTGATATTTAATACTGTTGCTGTAAAGAAAATTGCTGTCGAACATACATAAGTTACCTTTACAAATCCTGCCTGATGCGTCCAGTTGGTAGTTAGAGGGACATTGACATCGGAAACTCCCAGGGGTATTGATACAAGTTCCGTCGATACACTGTCCCTCAAGTCCACATTCGTTAATGTCTGGAAGGGAAAATACATATCCGTAGTGTAGCTAAGGCTAAGGTTTAAGGAAGAACTTGAAAATGTCGGCCGACCTTTTCAGGTTGGTAGTTATTTCCTAACCATTTTCAAGAAAATTTGGTCATTATTTCAAATATAAAACTAAGTACAAGATCACTGTGAGGCTTCAGTCGTCCCCTCACTGCTACTGAGAACGAGGCTCAAGCAACGAACTGAAATTGGCACGGCACGTGATAACTAAGAATACTTAAGTCGAAAATTCCCATTCGTACCTTCGCAAACTCTTGATTCTGCGTTCAGAGTGAAGCCCTTTGGACAGTCACAGGAGAAAGTTCCTGGCAGATTTTGACAGATTCCTCCCTGACAAAGGCGTGGGTCCTCTCGACACTCATCGATGTCTACGAGAAGAACAAAAAAAATACGATAATTCTCGATATTGTCATAAGCTAATACCAGACCAATGACACAAAAATGATAAAGGCTTTTAATTCCTATTCAATAACAACAAGGGGATCATTTTGAAAGAAAAGGGAAACTCTGCAAGCTCTTAAACATTTGAACTGACCAAGCTACACCCTTTGGTGTGGAACATACCTACTTTAGCTTCTACAGTTGTAAACACTGGCCATGGATATGCAATCACCAATGTTAGGGTTAGGGATAGCGTTATAGTTAGGTAAGGGTTAGAGTCACGGTTATTGGTGATTGCATATCACGAAAAGATGACCCTCAGAGAATTACTCCACCCTAAGCTCCCGGAAAATGCATGGTATAATCTCTCAAATAATAGCAAACAGAAGTGAGATTACGCCACCTTACCATTGCATAATTTTTTGGTGACGTCACTCCTGAAACCTGCGTTACACACGCAGATGTAATCCTTCATGGTATTCTGGCACTGTCCATTTACACACACGTTCTTTTTCATTCCTGCGTTATTCGTGCATTCGTCAACATCTGAACAAGTAAAATGAAACAGTCAATATTCACATCGACGCGGTGCATTCAGGAAAGACTTTGTTTACCTTCTCCACTACAGGTCATTCCTGGCCCCTTGCAGCATACCTTGGTGTAGTTTGCTGAAAACAAGAGAAATCGCCATTTATCAGCCAGACAGCCTTGGTGGTTTTTATACTAGCAGCAACATACCGATTGAGGGCGTAAACAAAACAATCAGTTTTGTCGCCTGTAGCAACATAATTGCCTTTTATGTTCTTACATAAAAAGCTGTTGTTGTCATTGTTGTTAATTCGACTGTCCGTACAACAGAGGTATCAAATCTATTAGAAATCGCCCTCGTTAACCAATGGCAATGTTCATCTGGACTAAAACTAAGAAGCTACCTTGACGTGTACGGTGACGTATCGTTACTTAGTCTCCCATACAGGACATTTATAAATATAACCAAAACAAAAGCGCTGCAATGAATCGACGTAATGTCAAACATAGTTTACAAAAGTAATTTTAAAGCGCGATTGAATCGCCGTTGAGATCGCATCTTAGAGACGTAGTGTTCTTATGAACTTGTCAAGTAATATATCAAACATTCGAAAGAGTGTTTCGTTCGATTTCCAAACAACGAGAGGTGGGTTAAAAACGAGGCGCAGCCGACTAAGCCTTTTTTTGCCAACTATGAGGTGTTTGGAAATCAAATGAAACACTCTTTCGAGTGCTTGATTTAGCTTCTCAAACCATTAATAATTCGTGGAGAAATTCAAAGCAAAAGTTAATCAAATTTTATGATAATTTATATCAATTTATCAAACCTCCTTCACGGTAGTGATTTCCTTTTCTTTCTAATCATGAATTATTAATGAGTTTGAGAACTGTATATCCAGCCTACCTGAGCCTTTTGTAGGGCAGGGTGTACAGGGATCGTCCCAGCCTCGCAGTCCTCCATTCTCCATCCCACAGCAGCACTGGGATATCGTCAGAAACCTCATGAGTGGCTCTGAGCATCTGTTGCCCTGCACCTTCGCGTAGCACCGGGCCAGTGTTGTGTCTGAATAAAGATCAGTTAGGTACTGTACAACTTCGCGTCTTATCAATTTAAGTTGAAGGGAACCAACCCCATTTCCATTTTGCTATATGAAAACTCCTAATTTTCCTGATTACTTGTGCAAAAAACATTTTGTTCGTAGCATTTTTCTTTGAATTTTTATGGCCCGTGAAAGTTTCAAATTTTCGCGGTTTTTTGGTTCACCGCCGCGCAAGCATAGGAGAGTGAGTCTTAGTTTACTGTGACGTCATCGAAGGACCACAATAGCTGCGAAGTTGTTGCAAAGAGGAAGAGTTGTTGATCATTGGCAGCAAATTTTATGTTATGCCTGAAACGCGGGTTGTGTTTCGTTGTATAATATAGCCGCCCTCAAAAAGGGTATTGGCGTCATCCATTCTGGTGCCTACTGGGTACCGCTCAGCTACATCGGTTTCCCAAAAAGAATTAAATAAATAAAAAAATCTCTCCTTCAAAGAATAAACAATAATTGGTTTTGGAAAAACGAGGGGATATTTTCTGGCAACAAAACAAGACGTAACGGCAATGAAAATAATCTTAAAAGTGCTGCCTTACCAACACAAGCTTTGCCATCAGCGCTGGCAGTGAATCCACGGTCACAAATACATCTAAAGTTACCAGGTTCGTTCACACAACGGCCATTCTTGCATTTACCACTTTGTTGACACTCATCTATGTCTAAAATTATATATATATAAAAAAGAATGAAAGGAATGAAAGAGAAAATATACAAGAGAAGAAAAGAAAAGGGAAAAAAAAAGAATGTTGGTCAGCACGTATTTCTTGCGGTATCGTCTCCGTTGTATATCATTTTAAATTTCGCACGATTAACAAAAATAATCACAAATTTCTTGTCTAGCTACACGGTACACCATTTCTCACTTCAGAAACTAAGGGGAGAGTTGTGCGAGTGAGGGACTGTGGGATCGTTTGGATGACAGATGGAAATTGCGGAGATGAATAACTGCATCTCTTGGCAGTCAGTTGTATAGGAAATACTCTTTTAGGTGAAAACTATTACACAAGAGCCACGCTACGCCGTGAAAATGCCGAAAAATGCGCTTATTCGTCGGCGCAATGTCCATCCGTTTACCCAAACGATGCCATAATCCCTTAATAGTACCAGTCTTCCCACAGTTTCTGGAGTGGGGAATTGCGGACAACAAAGCTGAAATGTGTTCCTTTTCCTGGTGCTATCCATCTTCATCATTTTACTTTCAAATTATTACGCGCAGTGTTCGCGTATCAAATCCCCGTAGGTTATACATGATGTATTTCCAAATGATGCGCAATGTTCCACTACGTGTCGAGGCCTTAAACCAACACAGAAAATTCATCAGAAAATGTAATGTAAAAACTAATTATAAAGAATCAATTTACTCAAATAACAAAACTTTATTGAAAGTTACATTTACCTTTACAAACATTTTGATCAACTGTTGCGACGAACCCTTTGTTGCAGGTACAGCGGTATGACCCACGAGTGTTGACGCATGCGCCGTTCTCGCAGCGTACAGAAAGGCGCCGACATTCGTCAATGTCTGGAAAGAAAAGAACACATCTTAGTGCTTTATAAAGAAGGTGTTGTAATATACTGTGCACAAATAAATTTCGCGGGTGAGCATAACACTCTCAAGGTAGAATCGCAGTCCACTTATAGCGTTAATCAATAATTGCACAGAACACTCCGCAAATTTCAGTGCAGCTGCGCGCAATGGTGCACAGTACACCCAAGCTTTTTATGGCAACTCGTTTGGTACATGGCAAGATTTCTCTATGAGCTACGTAAATTATCGTTGAAATAAGTACAGCAATCGCCGTGGAGGAAAAAGGAATTCCGCAGTATATGAGAAAGTCTTCAGTAACACTACTACACTATTTTTTTCAGAGAGCTTAGAATATCGGGAAGTAAAACAAATACGAAAGCATAGAGAAAAGGATTAAAAGGCCCTCTACAATCCAACAAAGAGAAACAACTACGATTATCCCGTCTGTTATCTTGACACCCCTCTCCTTTTTCCAAACCACCCCCACCCCCTCCCCCTCCCCCTCCCACACGCACGCACACCCGTCATCCTTTAAAAGACATCATGAAGTACTCACCAACACAGTGTCGCATGTCCGAGCTAGGCTCGAACCCAGGGTCACACGAGCATTCGTATCCGCCAGCGTAGTTAACACACCTACCATTAGCACACACATCCGGGGTCCTACATTCATCGATATCTGAAAAACCACAGAGGGGGCTAATTACTAAAACGTGGACAGTTTCTTTTTTTTAAGGATCTTATGCAAACGCCTGGTCAAAGCCAAGTAGAAGGTGAATTCACATTGTTTTACTTTACTTCGTTATTATTTCACGTGCCTTAGCAAACTCAAATGGTGATAGCATTTCGAGTTTTTCCCCTTGAGTAATTTTCTTTTCTTTTCTTTTCCTCCTTAACGTACGTCTTTGGGTTTCGGGTGTCAAATTCCCATCTTAACATATAAGCTTTGTAAGCCAAAACGCAGGTACGCACTCTACATATCCAATCATTACCTACGCAGGTTCTTCTATTAGAGCTGAGAGTAAACCCGCGCCGGCACTGGCATCGAAAGCCTTCTCGTGTACTGTAGCATCGGCCGTTTTCACAAACTCCTTGCTGAGAGCACGGATCAGAACCTAGAAAATAATGGATTTATTGATTAGGTGAGAATCTCCGATGGTGTTTCTCTCCTTGTGTTTTGGGCGTGTTCGCTTCTCCTAAGCGTGCTGTTTAGAGTATGAACATATAAAAAAAGACATTGTCTAGAATTTACAAAAACAGCCTCGACAACCAAACTCATGCAGCCTATAGCTTTCACTAAAATTGCATCCACAGTCTAGGAGTTACAACAACTTCGTACAGTATAAATGAACCCAATTCCTAAAGAATTTCGTCCACAGGCTTCAAATTATACCAATGATACGACAACTCTTCTTTTACTAAAAGACAGAAAGGAAGAACTTGCGAACTAGATTGTTTTATTAGAAAATGATATTGCAATCATAAAGAAAACGTGAGTAATGCAATCTCCACCTCTTGTTCGGGATTATTTGCAGCAAAGAAACCAACCTCTACAGCTCTTTCCATCCGAGGAGATCTGGAAGCCAGGGTTACACTCACAACGGAAGCTACCGTCTGTGTTTATACATCGGCCATTTCTGCACAGCAGAGAATCCGACGAACACTCGTCTTTATCTGTAAAAGGTGAACATGTGAAAGCATGGTTTAAAGAAGAAAAGGCAAAAAAAGAAAAGGTCTGTACGCCGATGGCACAAGCGCCACAAAAGGCCTGTACGTAGCATAAGCGCCACGTACAGGCAACCCAGACAAACAGCGATTAACTTTTTAAAACCCTGTATCAACGTAAATATTCTCTTAACTGGGGTCCATAAATTTCTTGGGAGAATTTGCAACGACAACAAGACTTTTTATCTTTTAATTTGGTGATGTTTTTCTTTATTTTTATGACGTTTATAGGTGAATAAGCAGTGATAGCCTACGTAGTAAGCGTTTTGGTGGGGTTTTGTCCGTTTTTCGCTGTTTGGACGCACGGAAACAGATATACAATATGAAGCAAAGCTTGTTCTCCAAACATACTACACGACGACGGTGAACCACCGCCCAAGGATCGAAGGATCACCGTGGCTCCACATAAAAAAAGGTGGAGGAAACGAATAAAGGAATAGTAATATCGTTACTCTTCATAAATTGGCCAGTTTGCAAGACGAATATTATGTGTCAATATGCCTATAACAGGGGAAAGGCTAGAATATAATATCTACTATATGTTCGCGTGCGGTATCGGATGCTTTACTCACCAATACATATGTTGTCAGGCCCCAGTACATATCCGGCGTTACACACGCACCGGAGGCCATTAGAGGTATCTTCACACTTCCCGTTAGGGCACAGGTCCCCACGACTTTGGCAACCACCAACTGCCATGGAAACGAAACAATTTTTTATCTTGAGTAGCGCAATTTTAACTTTCAACGATACAACGGTATTTCAATAGCAGACAATAATAACAAACCTGAAGGCTTGGCTGTTGGCACGGTGACGTTTGGACACAAAGTTGAGTATTCAGCTGTAAAAGAAAAATTGAACACAACGATTGCTATGTACTGGTCGATAGAGTTTTTGTCCGCAATAGCACGAGTTGATCACGTACATGTACGAGTTAATCACTTGCAACTCACGTGTTCCTTTGATGGGGCATCGTTCACAGAGTGGTCCCCAGCCCGCGGGATTCCTCTCTGAGCAGCAACAGTCAAATTTGGTCGTGTTGGTGGGGGACTGGTTAACACAGTAGTTATTCACCACTCGCTGATAGCAGTAACCTGCTTTGGTACCTAGAAATTTATTCTTTAATTAGTATGGGTGTAGATCACAGGCATTACAAAGAGATTTTTCAGCGATGTTGTATGACACAGGTACAGAAACATTCGCTCTTGATTCCAAACGTTTACTCTTATTCGCATAAGAACACTTTGACTCATGTAACGGTTCACTATTAAATTTTCTCCGAATCTACATGGTTTGAATTGATTTACTTCATCCACGAAGCGAGACTATCAGGCGACAGGGTCCATCCCACAGAAATACCCGGATGGATAGAACTTGTCGAAATCTCCTCACATTTTAGGACCGTATTATTTTAACAACGCTGCTACAGAGCGTAACTAACCCGTGGATTAAGCCAAGTCTAAACTGCTTAACCTGAATGTCTTAGCGTTATTTCTTGTAAAACCTTTTTGAAAAGGCGTATTCAAAGTCAAAAAACAAAGAAAATAATACCATCAGAATTAGACTTCTGAACGGAATGATTTATGTGAAATTAACCTCCCTTTTTACTGATTTACCAAACAGCTTCAAACGAAACCGAGCGCGTATTTACTGGAAGTTATTTTCTTAATGTGGCTAAATGAAATTTAGGCAAAGTGAGGGGTTCCAAACAATACGGTCAGCTGTCTTGTTTGTGGTAGTACGCGATCCATGTGGCGGTCCATAGGTTCTTGCAGGGCGGGTTCCTGTTGTGCAATACATTTAGGTTGCAATTTAGCTGATCATCACGGATCATTTGCGGTACAGTGAATTGTTGCGGATTCTTGCCCCACCACACCCACCCACATTTTGGCTGGGGGATTCCAGGTAAGTATTGGGTTAGCGAAGTAATGTTTTTCCACTGAATTTTTAGTGTGATGGTGTCCATGGTGGCTGGTTGCCGGAATGGCTCCCGATCGTAGGGTTGCCATGGTTACCTCTCGGCATGCCTTAGTCGTGTGAGCCCCCACACCGATTCTCTAGGCACCAGTTTCTCAAGCTCATCTATTGGTGATGAGTTTAATGATGACTTTACGGAAAACCTCGGTCTTTTGATGCAGGGGAGGCCCATTTAGATCGTCATGGCGGGCGAAAAAACGTTTTGTAAGATATAGCAACTAACGTTTTCACTTAACCAAGAATGGTGGCACCTTAGTCACATTTTTCAATCAAAAAAAAATTGGAGTACTAAATCAAGTAAAAAATGAAATTGACAGAAAATGTGGCGCCATTTTGAGGCAATTCTACAAACATCTTCTTGGCTAGGCACGTCATTGACCAATACTCAATCTCTCGATCGAAGACAGCCCGGCTAACGTGACAAATTTTTCCCGGTGATAATTGCGCGCCTTGAAAGTCGGATCAAATACATGACAAAATTTCTTACTTATGCAGAAGCTCTTATCTTGATTGAGTGTGTATCCTTCTTGACAAATACATCTGAAACTTCCGTCTGTGTTCTCGCATCGGCCATTTGCACAGATCCCGGGAATCTCTGTGCATTCGGCTTTATCTGCAATGCAAGTTAAAATGATCAGTTAAATTTAGGCTTCGCCTAATGAAAATGTACTCGTATACAATTGCGCAAAAAATGCGAAAACAAACGGCAGTATAAACAACCAATCCGGAAGTCTCATTATAAAGAGATATGTTATAAACGAAGATCTTCACGTACGTACCGACACATTTCTGCGTGTCTGGATTAAGTCTTTTTCCTGTGGGGCACTCACACCTGTAGCTTCCAACTGTATTAACGCATCTTCCCCCGGAACAGATCTTAGGGATCGCTTTGCATTCATCAATGTCTGATGAGGAAAGAGAAAGAAAGTTACCCAGATAGCGTTAAAGATTAAACTCATGCGCAATGCACTGTCAGGCCCAGTTCAGACGCCGAACTTTTCATAAGCCGAACCCAATACCTTGAATTAAGTACATGAAAAGTTCGGCGTCTGAATCAGTTGAGAACGGCTGCTTCAATTTGGAGTTCTTCCCGCCTGGCTCAGCCGGGAATTTCGGCTTTGGAACGGCTGTGATTCAGACGTCAAACTTTTCATGAGCCGAACCTAATACCTTGAATTAAGTACATGAAAACTTCGGCGTCTGAATCAGTTCAGAACGGCTGGTTCAATTTGGAACGGCTCAGCCGTTTTCAGACGTCGAACTTTTCATGAGCCGAACCTAATGCATAAATTATTATAACGTATTTCAGATGCTGTCGCTCGTAGAGAGCATGTTTTGCTTCAAGTAAATTAAGTTCGGCGTCTGAATCCAAAGGCGGGATTTTCGTGATTTGGGACGACCTTAATTTGAGTTAAGTTCGGCTCATGAAAAGTTCGGCGTCTGAACTGGGCCTCAGTTATTGCTTAACGTAGGGACAAAGGTTCTTGTTACCCGGGCCGAAGACTGCGCTTACTTCCCGGCAGTTTCTGTGATGAGCTAGAAGCATTACTGCTCCCCAACAGAATTCACCGTATAGAATTATCGTTTACAAAGTCAATATTGATCTTCCATCTCTAGTATGTAAAAATGCATGGTACGAAGAAAGCAAACAACTGAAATCTTACCTTGGCATGCTTTGCTACGAAAATTTGGGAGAAATCCTCTGTCACAAGGTTCTAAGGAAAATAAATCACACAGTTGCGACAGGAAGATGTGAAATTAATGTTACCAGATTACCAATTACCGTGGATAAAGATACAGAGCTGAGCTGAAAACAAACATCAACTTTTCACACACACTAGAAAACAACTCAAAAAGTTAGAAGCTAGCTCACCTGGCTTGGCGGGACAACGTTCACACGGGTTTCCCCAAGCTTTCCCAATAGTAGCACAGCAAGTTAACCGCGTGCACACCACTCCCTGCAGCTGGTTATGACACATGCGATTCCTAACCTCCGTGTAGCATGGACCAAGTCTATAATCTGTAACAAAGCATTTGGAATATGCCGTATACTTCCTCATATTTATCTGGGAGTTCTTTCAGGAACAAAGAGCTATCCAAAGACGAAAGCAAGTTTTCCGTGAGCTTACCTTGCTGACAGAGGTTACCAGTGAAACCGTATGGACATGCGCACTTGTTTGGTCCAACACAGCGTCCTCCATTGAGGCACTGCTCCTGACAAATTGCTTTAAAAGATAAACAGTCAATCAAAATTTCCAAAAATCATGATTTTATTTATCATAAAGGTGATGTTCATTGATTAATTAATGGTGAACGGGTACGTACGTGCTTCACAGAACTTTCCAGTAAACCCTTCTTTGCAGATGCATACATCTTTCCTGCAAGTTCCTCCATTGAAACACAGCACGGTACATCGATCGCCTGAAACGGAAATTTCCATCACTTTTATATTAACAACTATTTCATGATCATGCTTTGGATGTTGGATGATTGATAGCAAACGAGGCGCGTAGTCCAGAGATGGCTATAATCATCCCATATCCAACAAACGCAAGTAGAATATTTGTTAAAATAAAAATCCGAAAATAAACACCAGTCAATCTTGGGTGATCATATCGTTAATTCTTATGACCTCAGGGTTGAATAAGTATTGATATCACAAGGAGAAATTTGATGCTGATCACTGTTAGGACTTACAATGTTAAAGTTTTCAATGACCATGACACAACACTGCAGCAATTTTGAGGCGAAAACTCACGAATTCATGAATAGAATAATGACTTAGTAAGTATCACACGCCTGGCGATTTTATACGCCGATCGCGGCGAATTTGATCGCCAGCGAAAATCGCAAGCGATTTTGGCCACCAATTGATGCGGACACACCAGGTGATTTTTTTCACCGATGGGGGCGATGTGGCACTTCAACCTCCATCGAGGAGCGTTTTGAAAAGTCATGTGATAAAATCGCTCAACCTGACTAGTTAACTTGACTGGCGATTCGCGGCGATGAGCGTAGAAAATCACGGGAACGGGCACACTTGGCGAATGCCGGCGATTTTATACGCCGATCGCCGCGATCGGCCAAAATCGCAATCGCTGCACCGGGCACACCTGGCGATTTTCGCCCATCGCGGCGATCGGCGTATAAAATCGCCAGGTGTGTCGCCGGTTTAAGATGACGTACATACCTTCTACCTGGACACCGCTGCATGATGGACTGTAGGCGCCATTTGGACAACGACAGACACCAGGCCTGAAGCACTCTCCAGACCCACAGCCGTACGGACACAGAGCTACAGAAAATAGAACGAATGGTTAGCACGCACGTATATCACACGGCTTTCCGTGATTTGTGATAACCTCTTAACGTGAAATTTTTTAAATTTCAGCAATAAGTTCGACATTTTCTCCTCTTTCTAGGAATAGGTTCCATGGTTTCTCCTCATACTTTCAAATTTGTGCAGTAGGTTTAACAATGTTTCCTTTTTATTCAAATTCTTATCAACACAGTTGATAAAACCAAATATTTGGAAATAAATACGTGTTACAAATGCAATAGCCTACGTAAGCAGACGTTGCCCTTTTGGCATGAGAGCGCGGAGGAGGCTCTTGAAGACATGGAGCGCGAAAATTAAGGAGCCATATCAGTTTTGGCTCCTTCGCTCTGAAAGCTTTTGTTTCCTCCTCGAGTTTGCTTGGAAAGGGTACGACTTCAACGCACAAAAGGTGTTCCCTTGTACAGAAACTCCTGAGCTTTATGTATGTTGAATTGATTTCTAACTCGAACGGGCGTCATGATTCGGTATGACCAAATGTGTGTTTATTTTAAAATTGCTGTTTGTAAAACGGAAGTGACGTCTCCTCACCCCAGCCAGTTCACCGCGTTCTTAAAGATCAAGTAACAATACGGGGACAAATAAAGAAGTAAAAAAAGTAAAGTAAATCGCCTTGTTTTAGTCAATCAACGGGGTACTGTCACGGAGATTTTGTTGTATGTTGGTCAAACCGGCTCACATATTTGACAAACAACCTTTTCTCTAACTTCAAATTATTATTACAAAATCGGAAAAAAAATATCAAGGGATTTCTCCAAGAAAGAACAAACTATAAATACACAGAAAGAACTTGAAAAAATTGGTTGCAATCCATTTCCATCCCAGCCATCCACCGCCAAAGATAGTTAACAGTAGTTCCTGTGCACTGGTGGGGTTATTGTTAACAAAACTGGACCGTTATTTCAATGTTTCTATGGATACAAATATCGTTTTTTAATATTCAAAGTGACACTGCTTCTTTAAGCAATAGACAGCGTTTTCTATAAGGTTTTACCGGGGCAATAAAACCACGTGCATGTTAGGAGAACACGAGAAAGGTTTGTAAATCACAAGCCGAAGGCGAGTAAATACATTCTTCTACGAGTTTATCGGCATAATATATAAACCGTAGGTCAGTTATTTGACCAATCAGTGAACACGTGTAGTATCTCAGTTATTTTATCAATGCTCGTAATCCAAGGGAGTTAACGACATTTGGATATTGCAAATAATCAGCAACGTGTTTATCAAGAGCAACGGGATGTGAATTATGTCGATAACCTCTTGAACCGGTTGTTATCCAATTATGCTCCTCGTGGCTACTGAAAAATTTAATAAACGCGATCCAACTTCCTTCAAATGTTGTTTCTGAGACTCTAAACAAAGATATTATCTTCCTTCCGTTTTTCCAACTGAATCCCTGAACGGCGTGAGAGAGACAATTTTGCAAATTCCAAGTTCGAGGCAGCTCTAACTCGATACAACAATGGGCTACAGTATAACTCTTACGAGAACAAACACTTGGATGTCTTGGATGGTATGAAAATTATGAAAGTTGATGACAATTATTAATTCAATCTCTACAGCTTCAGTGATCTAAACCAATCCTTTGATTCTCTACAGATAAACGAGCACGGGTACGGTTACACTCATTTTACTGCAATGATTTAAAGTTCAAGAAAAAAGGTCGAGCTTCGTGGGTATTCTTTTGTACAGTAAATACATTTCAACGGGCAAAGTTTAGTGGAATTCTCCTGTACAGTAAAAGAAATTGCAAATTAGATTTGTGAGACGGAAAACGAGACAAGGACAGTCTTTCATCTACAGCTTAAGTCTGGCAATTTTGTTGGACTTGATTAGATTCTACAATAAAAGGATCGGGGAAGCCGGGCGGGGAAGGGGGGTACTCGCTCAAATATTTTGTAGAAGCAAGGTGCCAGACTGGTATCTAAGGTACCCACTAAGGCTTAACACAAGCATCAAATAGGAAAAACCGACACAAGGTAATTTCCCGTTGTCTTTGACCTTTGACCATCAATTGGGAGCACCTATTGCGCAGTCAAAGCCTCTTTTTAATAGTTTTACGGACACTGATACGTACACCTCGTACATTTTCCCTAAACCCGCCTAATACGGGCACCTATTTGGTGCCAAGGTTCTCCACCATCACCGTACGGGTTCGACTGCATTTGCAAATTAAATGCGAGATTTAATATTTTCTTTGCAATAAAAAGATTTTACGCAGGGACTTAAAAATGCGAGTGAAAGGGCGGATTTTTCGGGGCAAGGTGCAAAGACGCGATAATTTAAGAATTAACAAAACAGGAAAAGAACAATTATTTATCAGACAAGCCAGACAAGTGATTGACAAAATTAGCATCCAGTCAAACTGTTACATACCCTGCGAGCGGTGGTTTGTCCGCCGGACGGGTAACTATCACACTCATAAAATGGAAAACAGAAATCGAAAAGGTGAGGCAAGGATGAAAATTGGGAAATGTTATGTTTTTCTCTTGACAAACTGCAATTTAAGCGCTTCATAGTAACGACATAAATTACATTATTCACCGACATTGAGTTGCCTTTATTATGATTCTCCACGTCAAAAACATCTAATTTTTTTTTTTTATTTGGAAACTCGATTCAGGCATCAAACGAAACAGATTGATTCCGCAATTCCACCTCCCCCTCCCTCCTTCTCCTTTTCCATCAACGGGCCGGCTACCCGAGAAAGGAAACATAAATCTTGTGCACGAGGATAATAAAGGAGGTCAACTTCTCCACCCACCCCCCCCCCCCCACCCCCAAATCCCTGCCCCCCTCCGACGGGTCTGCTTTTACGTTCGCGCGAATATTCTGAAGCCCTCAATATAAACTAAGGCTGGAAAATAACTTACGCACGACGCACAGGCCAACTGAAGACCTTTGTTGCCAACCGGGGCAGCAGCTCGGGTTGGTTCTGCCGCCGCACACATTTGGCCTGAGAGAATAATCAAACAATCGATCAGAGTCATCAGCAAAAGAATCATTCGACAGGCCGTGGAGCGATATCAATAAACGATTTTGGATGGGAACGAAATCTGTCGATCATTCTGGTGTATGAATCAAGCATTGATAACCTAAAATTTGCTGTCAGGGTTACGAAATAAGTACGCAATGACAAAAAGTGAAGAGATTGCGTTTGAATATAGGCATAAATGCAATAGCGAGAGGGTATGAATGATGAATTCCATTAGGATAATACTTCTGACAAGCGGCTGTGCGTAACACAAGCAGTTGTTTTGATCAACAACATCGAACAATCGTGATTTTGTTCAAGCCGCAAGAAGTTAAATTAACGCCGAGGGCTTCATGCACACCATGAGAAAGATAGAAATTTCTAGTGCCATTAACAAGCATAAGAATCGGTCAACGAACTAACCTTTTTCGCATTGAAGAAGGGGATCGGCTTTTGTATTATAAAGATTAAAGGAAGACTTACCCGGTCAATATTGGGATACTCCGTACGTTTTCGCCTACACTCGAGTTGAACTGCTGTCCATGCGAAGACCGCCATGAAATCACGCACAATAGAACAGTTAAAACGACAGATGCCATTACTGACTAACTTGTGTTTCAAAGCTACACTTCAGGGTTTCACGTATTACTAGAATCTGGATGCAGTTTGTGGTGCGGTCAAAAGTTATCCCAGTACAAAAATTTGACCACAAATAGCGCTACACATAAGCGCCCTAAATCGTGGAGCGTTGAAGCAAAACTATCGGCAAGAAATTCTGCTAAGAGTTTGATAGACTTCCTCGGCCGGATTATGCTCACGGCGCGAATTGAACACGCTCCAAACTATGTTGATTTACAGGAATAAGTTTGCATAGCTTCACTGAGAACGCCGCTCAATTGACAGGAAACGACGAATGCCTGACATGAAATTTGATACGTGACCCTTAATATCACTTTGATAAGTTGAGCTGGTTTTGTGGTCAAATTTGATACCATTTATTTGGCTGTGTTTGCTCTTCACTCTAGAAAGTAAAGGATAATCTAATTGGAACCTTTAGCCTTTAACGGCTGCGGCATTCTACTCAAAACACAGTCCACCACGCACAACTAAACCACGTCCACGAAAGCCTAAAATATCGCGCGAAAAAGCGCGCGCGTTTCCGCGAATCGCGAAATACTTGGCCTTTCCACTCTTGAAGAGCGTCAAAATGCGATTGTTATTGAAGCTTCAAACATCTGTACACTTAACTTGGGAACGAAAACCAAAACCCAAAAACACGAGTTAATAAAATATCTGAAGTGCCTTTTCCACCAAAAGCAATCGTGTGATTGGTCAGTGAAAAGTGATATGTACTGTTAGTGCTGGGAAGCGTGCAATCAGTTCCAGGGGTAAACTGATAATCGATAACAATCGATCAATGAAAATCGAAGAAGAAAGTTGTGAGTTTGATTACTATCGATTGCCGATAGAAATCGATTGGTATCGATTACTTCCGATTGTTATTGGCGAACGACACTCGAATGATTGTTTTCTTCAGTTTACAAGCTGCAATAGAAGCTGCACTCATTTTGCTAGAAAACACTGAAAAAAGCAAAGCGCACATTCTACGCAGGTTGATCCACTACAAACTTTTTCGAAAGGCGAAGAAAAAATCTTATTAGGGAAAAGGGAAAATTACATGATCTTTTAATTGACACAATGCTCTTTGCTGAGAAGCAAAGCAATGATTTTTATGCCGGCCTGGGGAAGAACAAAACGCACTCTCTACGCAGCCGTTTGATCCACCGCTTTCTCGAAAGCCTTTCAAATAAACTAATGAGAGAAAAGGGAAAATTACATGATCTTTTATGTAAACTGATAAAATGCTCCTGTCTTTGCTGAGAAACAGAGGGATTACATTTACTGCCAGAACAAAACGCACGCTCGACGGGGTTGATCCACTCGGCTTTTTTGAAAGTCGAAGAAATAAAGTGATTCAGCATGGAAAAGGGAAAATTGCATGATCTCTTGACTGAAAATTAAAATTCTTCGTTGCTGAGAAACGGAGCGATCATGTTTCTCAATCGGAAAAGAAAAACGCACGCTCTCTACGGAGGTTCAGGTTGATTCACTGCTTTTTCGAAGGCCGAAGAAATAAACTAATTAGGGAAAAAGGAAAATTACATGATCCTTAAACTTACAAAATGCTCTTTGCTGAGAAGCAGAGAGATAATTTTTATGCCAGAAAAGCAGAACGCACGGTTCGACGGAGATTGATACACTGCTTTTTCGAAAGCCGAAGAAATAAATTGTTTAGGGAAAAGTGGAAATGACATGGATCTCAGTTTAAATGACAAAACGATCTTTGCTGTGAAACGGAGCGATTATTTTTATACCAGAAAAGCAAAACGCACGCTCAGGAGTAGTTTTGTTAAAAACATTTCAGTTGTAAGTGATGCGCCGTGCCGGTGTTAAGATCGACGAAGAGTGTAATTGTTTTCATTGGAACATTTACAATGCGCAACTGGAATGTGAACAAAATTACTCAACTGACAATTCACCGGGACCTTAGTCCAAAGAAACTTGTGGAATGGCATGAATTACGGTGAATTGAAAGAATAGTGACAAAAGACGAAAGTTGAGGACCAAAGGAATAATCTACCTGTATATTAATGATGAAAAGTGTGGACGATACACGGAAAATACACTAGAACCTAACGGCATGTACAGACGCGATGAAAGCAAATCTTTCACATATTTTTCGTGTTCATATTTATATACCTTCTCTCTACATGCTGTATCTGTAGCTTTAATATTTTGTTCGTTTAGTTGTTTTTAACCTATCATGTATCATCATTTTCTCTTACCTTGTTTCAAACATTGTAACAGTGTGTTTCCATTTTCACTTAGCTTTCCTGTAGCCCCTGATGAAGATTAGTTTTGTCTAACCGAAATATTGGCAATGTTATTTACAAAAAATACTAGCTGTACGTTCATATCAGCCCGGTTTCGTCTCTCAAGTTTTTTTTAATACATAATCTCATTCAGCCATTAAAAAGCCTTGAACTCGAACTAGCGCAACAGTTTCTCCAATTTTTAACTGGTCATATATAATATCATCACTTTCAAACTTTAATAATCGCCCCTCTCCCTCCACCCCTACCATCAAAAAGCGAAAACAAAGCAGATGGATTTCCCTCTGTATCTGGTCCCAATCAATTTCGTTCCCAGTGTCCTCGTTACCCTTGTCCGTGCGGAGCGGAAACTAGATTGGAGGGAGCCAATCAGAGGAGTTCCTCACGCGGTGCATTGCGCATGTTGAACAAATACAACCAAATTTGAGAACTTGTGTTTTGGTTCTTAGATACTTCTGCTCTGAATTTCTTTACAGTTGGCTTTTGGCGATTTGATCAGCCCAAGAGTCATTTAGGGAACGTTTCTATTTTTCTCTGCTTTCCTTCGTTTTCGTTTGCCTTTGTTTCAAGGACGATTTTATTAACGTTTTCTTTGTCGCCAGCGGTCTGACGTGTTTAATTTTCACATCGTTTCATGAGGATCTACTCCTTCCCGGCTGTTCTGTTTTAAATTCTTTGGACACTGCCAGCAGAAACAAGAACTGCTGATAGAGATCCATATGTGGAATCGCGCAGAAAGTATTTTTTGTCACCAGTTGTCTAGATTTTGTACGTGGGACATTGGAAGGTGGTAGTTACGTTGACAGCCAACTGAACGTTGAACTTGGCGATATGTACACGACTTTCCCTCGTCTTGTTGGTTGTTTTTCTGTCTTGATCGGTAGTACTGGCTAAGGAAAATGAATCTGCAATATACAGTAGCCGTCTATACAATTTTCATCCAAAGCTGAGTGTTGTGTATTCATTAGAAACGACCGCTAGTTGACTTTATTAGCTCAATTCCATGTAGGATGTCTTTGTTCAAACATGTGAACACTCGACAATCGACAAACAGGACGTTGCAGCTTGAAGATTCTCTTGTAAAGGATCTTACCTCAAGACATTTACCTTCGTTGTTTAAAGAAAGAGCAGTAGGCTTGGGAAGAACTGATAAGGTATTTGCTTCACAATGGCTGGACGAAAAGAAGGTGGTTTGTGGCACAAAATCCAACCAGGTGAGAAATGTACATGTAATGTATCGAAACTTTCTTTGCAGAAATCAACTGGCAAGATTTCTACACAACCTCAAACATTGTTTATTTTTTTACAATAGTAAAAAACAAATCAACAGCACTTTCCTATGGTCTATACTCTTATAGACAATAAAACAACGCCATAAAATGTTTAAAACTTGGCAGTGAAACCATTCACCTGCAGGTCATGGTTCCATATTGAGGGTACCCAATAGGGTTCTCCAATCCCGCCATCCCGGACAAAATTTTCCCTCAATCCCGTAATCCCGACCACTGTTTAAGCCCAATCCCGGTCAGGTCATAATTTTTTTCAAGCCCCTTACCTTGACGAAAAAAGGCATTTTCAGTCGGATGTAAATTCCCTGACTGCAAATCTGAGCACTGATCTTTGCACTGGTCTTCGGTCACCGAGAAATTAGCTGTAAGATTATTTTTCTATTTCTCTCCATCAACATCGTTCATTTTATCAAAGTTTCCCGCGTATCACGTCAGTCTATAATTCAGTTAACAATTTCTTTTTAGAGCTTGTTCTTTTCCTTTTTTTACCTCTCAATTGAATGGTGAGGGCTGCCTTTCTTATCACGCCGATCCTTGGAAAACTTTTCAGTCAGGGATAATCGCCATCAAAGGCTGTAGAGCATTGCTACTCACGTACCACAACGTGGGACTGCAACAGATATTTGAAAAGGTGACAGGCCAAACACAACTCCCACTGGTCTTAGACTTCTAGATTAAGTGCTTTCCTTGGTACATTTCTGAGAGATTTTCCTTTTTGATCAAAATGTGGTGAGATCTCTCTGTTGACCTTTTGATTTTGATCATGAAGGAAACTACTTAAATTTACCGAATAGGGGTTTTCTTATCATACGGAGCCGTTTGAATTAGTTCCTTTATGCCGTTGTGCACTCTAGCTCTGTGGCATTTGTTTAGGTTTATCGGCTCAAGTTAACTGCAAGGTCTCAGCGAGCACTGAAGAAATTTTATCTGTAAAGACATAGGACCCGTATATTTCTTTTCTCGTCCAGGACGGTAACAGCGGTGGGCTCCTGTTTTTAACAATATTAATTATTAACAGCTTCAGAGGACCCTGGGAACGAGTTTGTTCAACCATTTGTAAAGAACGAGATGTTAACCAGTATGTTTGTAAAGTTCATCTCTCTCCTTAGGTGAATTTCAGGCATCCTGACAGTAACAACTAGATTTTCATTTTACATTCTTGACACCGGACTTCCCTGATCTTGATTCTTTAGAGTTACATTTCTCGCATCTCGTTTCGTAAAATCGTCAAATCCCGCTTCCCGTCCCTAATTCTAATCCCGAATATCGTCGCTCTTTACCGTTAAAATCCTGAATCCCGACCTTTAAAAAAGCCAAATCCCGGATCCCGAAAAACCTATTGGGGACCCTCCATATTGAGGTCTGAACATTTTAGGACATCGTTTTGTGGTCTATTTATTAAAAACTGGATCATTGTATCATGCAATTCCAGCGATTTGATTGGCTTAGCGGCCATGGTATATGAGCCATTATACCATGCCCAAGAAATAGCGACCATTAAATTGTCTTCTGGTTGTTCTTGCAAAGCAAAATCAGTAAGATCTAGCAACATTTGTTGATTGTTTTTAATAAAACAGTGATTCCACTTATGCTTGTTGGATATGAGATGATTACAGCCAACTGACGGCGCTATACGCCTCATTGGCTATCTATCATCTCATATCCAACATGCACTCCTGAAGCAATTGTAAGAGTATAGATTATTCTGTGACCCATGACCTCTGCAATAGAGTTATCAAGCCAACTGGGAGGCAACTGAATTCTCATATTCTGGTCTTATTCAGAATATGACCAGTTGCCAGTTGACTTCACAGCTCAGTTGGTAGAGGCCTGCACAGGCATCACAGAGGTCATGGGGTTGAATCCCGTTCAAGCATGAATTTTTTTTAGGCTTCTTTTCACAACAGCTTAAGTTGCGTACCAACTGCGAGGATCTTTCTTCTATTTTCGAATCTTTCATCTGCAGTTGCAATATATTATTTAAATTTTCATTTCTCTGGCAAATTTTTTTAGTCTTGGGCATTATCCTCTGATATACAAGCCACCTGGAAGAGTTTATAATATTACTAACCAACACTGATTCATTTTA
Source organism: Pavona decussata (assembly GCF_977016875.1). NCBI lineage: Eukaryota > Metazoa > Cnidaria > Anthozoa > Scleractinia > Agariciidae > Pavona > Pavona decussata. Next base: position 321,010 of record NW_028145546.1, read on the forward strand.
TCTCTCTAGCTTTTTGTGCTGGACATGATGTCAGATTGGAAAATCTCCCTCCCAGTTTTAGAGGGAAGTCCATCCAGTGAGATGCCTGAATCAAATTGTGGAATACACAGTATTAAAATAAGTCGTGAAAGAAAACTGTTAGCTACAAGTGGCCAGAATCCAAATCATTTGGCAGTGTACAGACTGCCTACATTTGATCCTGTCTGTGTTGGGGAGGTAAGCCAGTTTATAAATATCTACTCTGAAAGGACTACTGATACTTTCTGCATGGTGGTACTGATGGAACCTCTAGTAAATGAAAAGTCACAAGAAGGATATGAACACAACATGCCATGAGAGAGTACGGAGGTGTCAAGATTTTTGTTTTATCTCAAGCCTCCTTGCCAATTTAACTTAAGCAATGTTGCACTTATAATAATTGCCTTAATGTAATTTAGGTAAGGTTAAGGTCAACACAATGCGGGTCAGCAGTCGCCTCTCGTTGCGGCTCAGGGAGGACCTTTGAGCCCTCTGCTGGGGGCACCTCGTGGTTTGCTAAATGCATTTGCTTGCTTTTTGGCCTGTGAGAAAGGTCATTTTGCTTACTTTATTTTCAAGCCTTTTTTCCCTCTCCGCCCTCCCTTTGGCAAGTATTGGGTTTAGTAAGTATCCCACTGACTGGGTTCAGTGTGACGGTACCTTTGTTGGTGGCCGCTTGCAGTGTTGCCATGGATACCTCCTTCCCTGTGCCTGATTGCTGCCTGGCTCTACCAACCTTTTAGGCACCAGCTCCCAAGCTCATCTATTGTTGATAAGTTTTTAAAACTGTAATTATTATTTCACATGCACACATTGGACATTACATTACAGTTAGCCAACAAGTTGTATATTAATAAATGCATGTACTGTACTTTGCTGTGGAAATGCCAAAACAACAATCGATGGCCATCATGTGATTGCAGCCAAATAATGCAAGCTTTTTTATCTAGTTTACTACATTTTATTAAACTGTGATTGGATTACAGCAACTAAGACGTAAAACTTTGACGTTCTTTCTTTGTTTTCTCATAAAAAAATTGATCAACTGTTATCGTCTGAGAGCTGTCGTCTGATTGTGTACCATGTGGCATGTTTTGTCCAATAAGAATACACAAAAATTAATAGGTTGCTTATAATTGCTGATATTGTTTTCCTTCTACAGACAGGCTCAGATTACAAGATTACCACTGAAGTACACATACTTAAACTGAATGCTCGCAATGATACGTATCAATATTATTTATTCTGTTTTGTTTTGACTCATTCCAGGGTCATACCGATTGGATATTTGCTGTGGAATGGATTGATGATTTTCACTTAGCCACTGGTACATATGAAATATAAATAAATAAAATAAATAAATAAACTTTGTTTAACAAGGGTGACACTTAACAGTCTGATGACTGACAAACCTGTGGCCCTCAGATTCCAGATCGAATTGGAATCGAAAATGTTGGTTTTTGTGGAGGGAGAAAAACCGGAGAACCCGAAGAAAAACCCTCAGAGCAAGGACGAGGACCAACAACAAACTCAACCCACATATGACGTCGAGTCCAGGAATCGAACCCAGCCCATATTGGTGGGAGGCAAGTGCTCTCACCATTGTGCCATCCCTGTAGCGCTTTTTGCCTCTGTTAACCAGGGAAATTATCTTCATGTAATAATAATGTATGACTAAATAGGATGGTTTGGATGGGATCATATTTGCCTTTAGGTTATGACTTAGAACAGACCAACTGTGTACCATGTTAAAAGGCGAAATGTTTCCCATTCAAAGTTTTTTCTCAGTAGTTTAATAATAATGTTTTTCTATGAAAGTGATAAGAGGGTTGTTCAGGTCATGGGATAATTAATTAGTTGATTGAAACAAGCCTGCAAGCATTTTCCTTCACAGTGTGTTTAAAGAAGGGTCCTTTTGCCAAGGGCCATTTATTTGAGTTAGGCAGTTTGATACTGGAACTGAAATAAAGGAAATGTGCAGATTAAGGATAAGTCTATCCAAGTTATTTCCAGTGTATGCCATAAATCAGTTGCAAAAAGAAAGCCTGAAAATAGTCAGGTTTGAATGGGCTAAGTTGCTTTAACATAAGTGCAATAATATATAATAATTATTATTATTATACAGGTTACAAAAGAACAGTAATCATGTGTCTTGTTTCTGTAGGTTCAAGAGATGGTAGTATTTCGTTATGGTGCGTTCAGGATCCAGCCAGAATGTCAGAGGACAATGAATTGAACCTGTGTATTAAAACACCTGCCAACAGACTTTACAGTACACTAGACCAGGAGAAAGGAAAGGAGAAGATAAGGGACCTGGTGTATGAGAGAAACTCTCAGGTAACATTAAATAAATAAAATGAATAAATTAGCAAGGATGACACTAAACAGTCTGTTACGACTGACAAGCCTGTGGCGCTCTGATTCTGGATTGAATTGGAATTTGGGGATGTTGGTTTTTTGAGGTGAGGGGAAAACTGGAGTACCCGGAGAAAAACCTCTTGGAGCAAGGACGAGAACCAACAACAAACTCAAGTCACATATACAGTGATGCTGAGTACTGAAATCAAATCCAGGACACATTGGTGGGAGGTGAGTGCTCTCACCACTGCTCCATCCCTGCTCCCCTGAGCAGTAACTCCAGTAATGTGGTGTTTTGTCCCTTCTGGTTTTACAAGAATCTCAAATATGTTTAAATTGTGGGTCCTAATCATCCGTCCTAAGAGAGAGAGATATTTTGTGGAGTTTATTACTATGCAAGAAAAGTAGACCTTAGCTAGTGCTATTGAAATCCAAAAAGAAAACCATGCATTTTTAGAGATTATTAAGGAACAATACTAAAAAAACTTTAAATTGTAGAGTAATACACAGTATTTTCTGTACAAATTTAAGCTCAATTTATTATCTCAATTATTGGTTCCCTCCAATTTTCTTTTTAGATTCCAACAGCTTTTGATAAGATCTGCTTATCCTGTGTGGTCATAAACTGTGGAAAATATCTTGGTATCAGTAGGCATCGTCCTTGACAAATCCAAGTTATTCAGGCCATCTTGTAGATGCGCAGAATTCATGCATAGTAATATAATGTCAACCTCTTGGACAGTACTGTACTGCTATTTGTGGCTTCATTGTTTGAGAAGGCAGAAGTTTGAGACAGATTGCCTGTCTTAAACTTCTGCCTTCTCCAACAATTTTCATTTTTTGTTGCATTCTGTGGACATCAATCTTGATTCTACAGGTCTACTTTCTCTCTTTTTCAGTAAGTTAGCTGTACCTTTTTTTCACCTTTTTTATCTTTCATTTTCAGACACTTGTTTCATTATCTGCACTTGGATATGTACATCTCTGGGATATGAACACATGTCAAGCGGTAAAATAAGACTTGTACTTGCTTAATTTAGTTTGTTACTTTGTCTGATGTAACTAGTCTTTAGACTGTATTGAGTAGTGTAATAATAATGTTATTTTAAGAGAGGACATTCACATGAAAATGTTTTGCAACAAAGATTTTTATTAAACCTTCATTGCAGTCAGATGATGTGTTTAATCATTTCCTAAATACTAAAAAAAGGGGAATACTCACTTTGTTTGTAAAGGAAAGGCATGTAGAATACCCTGATTTTGTGACTTGGCATGACCTCAGTGGTTGTCAGTTGGGAAATGTTAAAAACCAGTCACTGAAGATACCTTTTCTTTGTCAATTTAATTTATTTTTGTGCCTATTGAGAAAATAGTTTTGACATTCAAGTTCATTGTTCTTACATGTACACTGTAGTTTATTACACAGTCACTCCTGAAAAGCTTTTGCTAATACCAGAAGGACCTTAGAAACAATAAAATACAATAATCAAATAATCATGGAACAAATCAACTACCATTTGGGAGGGCACATCTAACATATTTCATCCATCCATCCTTCCTCTACCCTCTTCCTCCCACCCAAAAAGTTGACATCTCCTGTTGAACAATCAAAAGAGAAAGAAATGTCCTTGGGGAGGGAGGGGTTATGCCAACAATAATTTTGGTGTAAATAATGGACAGCTGTACTTGCCTGGGAGGCTAGTATGGCCTTTTTATGTTTTCTTTTTTAATTTAGGTCTTTTGATGAACTTAGATCTCAATCAACACCTTATGGCATTTTTTTTTTTCAAGTAAATATAGGCAAAAAATCCAATACCTCATATTTGGCTGTGTTGTGTTTTGTAGAACACGTTTCCCCATCCTCTTTAGTGATTGCAAAATTATTCCGTTTAACAAATCAACGGCAGTTTTCTATAGTGTATACTCTTGGTCTATACTCTTAAGTGATGCCATAAAATGTTCAAAAGTTTCGAACATTTTATGGCAACATTTTATGGTCTAAGAGTATAGACCATAGAAAACTGCCGTTGATTTGTTTTTTACAATGACATGGAAAACGTAGGAGCGGAAGTGACTTATTTTCCGTTGAGAAAGCGTGCGCGTTACACATGAGGTAATGTCTATTGTCTGTACTCTTACAGACAATAGCTACTAGCCAGTCAGTGCATAGGAATTTTGACAGTTATAAAAAGTAAACTAGTTAATTGGGGAACCTCACTGACATGTTTTTCTTGTTTAGAAAAGCACCCTGACGCTGAAATATCCAGAAGAAACAGTTTGTCTGGCCCAGGAAAGTGACAGCATGTTGTTTGCTGTTGGATCACAGTCACATATTTCATTTTATGATGTGAGATGTGGTAAGCCTGTGGGTTATATCAACTCAAGTGATCCTGGGGCAGGTGAGTGCATGTTTGTTTAAGGGTGCAAGAAAACAACTATCAGTGCCACAGACTTGAAATTAGACCATCAAAACTATTGTTATCATCATCTGAATGTCATCATCATCATCATCATCATCATCATCATCATCATCATCATCAGGGCCAAAGAAATCCACATCCATTGTTGCAGAGGGCCCTAACGAGATCTCTTCATCTTTCTCTTGGTTATGAAGACTTGACCGTTGATAGGAGGTTTACAGTTTCTTCAGGATTCAGACAAAGAACTAATTAGCATTACTGAATAGTACTGAGTCGATTTTGGTGTCCTGGATTTTTTTGAGGAGCCCCATACCCACCCCCCTCCTCCCCACCCATAGCTTGAGAGGGTGAGATGCGAAACACATAACCTAGTGAAGGAGCAAAACTATCAACAAGAAGAGAACTATCCTCATTCCCCAGTTTCTTTCATCAGCTGGTTTTCTCATAAGAGCATGCTTTGCACCTTTGCTTTGCAAAGCTCATCCTCTTAACTATCAAGAAAAGGAAAGTGAAGTAAGAGAGTAAGGTGTGAATCACGTCATCATGATCATGATCGTAATCATCATCATCATCAATCCTTATTGCTCCAAGTGTCTCATAGGGTGAGGCTCGAGTTTCATGACACATTCACAAAAGTGTCTAGGCAAAGATAGAGCGCAAGCGTCAATCTGTAAACTTTAAAGTTCTGAAATATCTTAACAGGTGTGCGTTCACTGAGTTTCCGAGACCTGATGTTGACTGTTGGCACAGGCTTGGGTTCCCTCTTCTTCTTTGATATGAAAACTCGTAAATTCTTGGAACACAGGAACACCGGTGAAATGGTCTGCTACAGATCGGGAAAAGGATGGCTGGTAAGGATTGCCTAAGTTGGAAGAAGACTATAAACTTTAGCCTGCAAGTTAGGTATCCTTAGGGAGTTTGGATGCAGGCTTTATGCACTGTATACATTGTAGCACAATTTTTGCAGCAAGAATGGTGGCAGGTTGACAATGCGTCTTTTTTTTTGCTGCTTAGTACTCAAATAAAATAAGACGCCTGCTGTGCGTTTAATCGGGCGAATCTGGGACTGGGTATCTAGATTTCTGTTGGAGATTAAAATGTTTCAGGTACTTTGATTTGATTATACAGAGTCATAACGGGAAGACACTGACCACCTTGCACTGTGATAGCCTCGCGAGCTAGCAAAGCATACTGGGATTACGTCGCAGGATTGCGCAAGAATGCCGATTTGCGACGTCGTTGACAAACCCGGTTTTAGTACTTTTGGCTCTCGCCCAAGTAATGACGCATAATCACAAAATTTGTATAAATTGCATAAAAAACAGTCCCACGTTACGAGATAACCCGGTTATCAGTGTTTGTGTTATTCAGTTAATGCTTGTTGTTCGTCCACTACATTCTCTAAGTTTATCATGGATGGTTATATGTGTCCGGAGGTGGTCAATGAGGCCTCTCCGGGTAAAGGCGTCAGTAGCGCACGTCGGGCATGTGAGACTTGAAATAACCTTAACTATGTGTTCTTTGATAGATGTTGCCATGAACCTGTAAAAATAGATATCGTATTTGACACCAAACTTGTTTTTCTGTTTTAGCGAGACCTGGGCCAGTTCGATTTCTTGTTGGATCATACTCAAGCGTGCTGCAGCAATGCTATCTATACACACTGTTACGACCCAACTGGTACCAAGCTCTTCGCGGCTGGAGGGCCACTCTCTCTTGTCCTTTATGGCAATTACGCCGGCCTCTGGGAATAAACTGAAGCTCTTGTATCCCTGGCGAGAGAAGTCACTTTGAAGTTGCTGCTTCCTCAAATTGCACTCTATTTAAACCCAAGGAAAAATACTATTGAAATAGACAAGGAAGCAAAAAACTAAAATTTCATATGGGAAATGCCGTAAATCTGCGGTCAAATGTGTACCAACGCAATCGTCTCCGTCTGCTATATCATTCATTTACTTCTCCTTCGACGGAGCGGGTAATAGGTACTATTTAATGTAATCACTTTGGTAGTTAACGGTGCAAAAGAATTTTGGATCTTTAGGCAACTGTACGACCACGACAGCAACAAGAACGCCACAAACGAAAGTTTTCATAAACAAAACAGCGGCTCCGTATCTCTGCCTATTTGGTAGACATTTGAGTAAATCGCATCTTTGCGCTACCTATGCAATCCAGTCCAACGTGAAATGACCAAATTGAATGTGTTTGTACTTGAACTTATTCACCGTACGTTGGAATTCAGCGCCTGCACATTAGACAAATTGAACGAATTAGAGTTAAAACTCTAAGATTGAACTGAATTTCTTTCTTCACCGGCGTTTTGCTTGGTGTTGTCGCGTTGCCGCTAATATTTTGACGGTGAATTTTACCGGACAAAATTGAAGCCTTTCCACGATTTTCTGTTGAGATTTTCAGTTTTGGGTTATTTTTGTAAGAGGTTTTGAGTAATGCAACTGACCTTTACCGTGACGAGATGACGTGAAACTTTTGTAGACTCAGTCCAGTATTCCTAATATCGCGAGGCTTAGCGAGGTTTAGCGAGGCTCAAACGAATTGTGTATAACCAAAGATCGTGTGAGTACATTTAGCCAATCATAGGAGAAACAGAGAGCAAGTAACCAATTAGAATCCGAGGCAAAATCATGCAGCCGGTTCCAAGCGCGGGAAAATACTCTGACTGGTGAGCCTCGTTAGCGAGAATGTGGTTGTCAGTTACTTTTCTTGCAAATGTTTCCTTATTTTACATGTGACGTCATTTTATTGTCTGCACACTTACAGACAATAGCTACAAGCCAATCAGCTCGCCGGAATTTTGTCAGTTATTGTAAAATATGTTTTATATCAGTAGAGCTAACAGGGGAAGACTTATCTCCTACATCGCACAGGAACAAATGTTTCTCTTGTTGATGGACAATAGAAAAACGTGATTTGCAATTTTGTCTCGTCACTTCTTCGCTATGGACGGTATAAAAATGAAAAAGCGAGTTGTGCTTCCATAGGAAGGTGTACTAAAGATTAAACGAGTACAATTTATTGTATAAATGTGTATTATATGCAGTATTAAATAATATAATTACTGACAATACCATAGCAACAATGTTTGTACAATAAAATGAGTATTTCGAATAAGGTTTTGTGACGGAGCGGTTAAATGTTTGAGAGAGAAATTCAAATCTATCTCTTAGCCGGTAGAGGGTCTTCCTGGTATCCCAGAGATCACGGATTCGAGGTAGATCAAAGCAGTGATTTTTCTTTACCTTGTATACGATTCACATTCATTCTTTCGTACACTCCTCTCCACCTTTCCAGAAATGCCCAAGTGAAAACACCAGCAGGGGTGACTTAATAATTTCGAGAGCCCGAGGCCCTCTTTGCTTGTCAATAGAAATCAATGCCCTGGCTAAAACTTTGCGAGATGCGTAGTTTCTGAAACTGACTATTTGTCCCCCCCTACTAGGGATTTAAATCAGCAGGGTCAGCCTAAATAAGGAGCCCATTATCAGGCAACTACAGGTAGTGAACTCAGTGTCGAAGGAAATAACGCCCAGAAGGTCGAAATTATCTTCAGTTCTAAAACATTCCCAATCTGGCCTCCAACCATTGCTACTCGAGTCCTTCTCGCACCTGTACTGATTAGATCTGATTAATTTACCAATAAAGTTATCAAATTCAATTTCACCTATCAGCGTTGAGCTGCAGGGGAAGAGAAGCTGAGATATTTTTAATGGCTTCCTGTGGATGGTCAAAAGCCGAAGAGAAATGTCCTTAAAAGTTTGTTATAAACAATCAAAAGTTCCCATTATGTACGGTTAGATGATTGCTTCAATGCCCACTCCCTGGCCCCCTGCTAGTGGGTTAAAATTTGATCAGGTACATTAAACGGTCTTTTGTGACCCTGAGGCCGATTCACCGTCTCATTGTTTGGGTTTCACCAGAGTCAAACAGCTCCCTTGGGTAGTGTTCTTCACTGTTGGCCCGAGGGTGGCGCTTGAATTCTTGAAAGAGAAGTTTGCTCACAAGCACAACTCTATGTGACCAGTGACAAGAGAAAATAAGGGGACGAGCATTGGCGTGTATCCACGCTCAATATCTCGAGGTCACGAGGGTGACTCGCAAATCAACACAAACTGTAGCAACTAGTACTAGTCTGGTAAAGAATGTTATTTTGAGCCATTTGGCGGCATCATATCTGCATCTGAAGTAAGTGCCCGCAAATTTTATAAAAGGTGGACAGCGGGTTTGCTGATGGTTGAAACTCCCAGAGGATCATGGGATCTTCCTCTCTCTTTCTCCTCGATTCAAGATGGTGGGTACTTCGATTTATGATAACAATCCGGTGACATCGTAGTTAAATTTGCTTCTTTCGATGTTTACAAACTGCATTTGTGAAGATGGATTATCCGTCTTTTCTACTGGATACTATTTAAATAAGATGTTCAGAACGAAGGCTAAACAATTTGCAGTTGCTTTATACCCATGTAGTTACAGTCGACATATTTCTTTTTGACAAAGCCTGGTTTCGTATGTGTGAAATCGATTTAAAAAATGCTGAGAAGTTCAAGGCTCCCGATGATAAGATTTAAGCTTTATCCGTGGTATGTGATTGTTTACATCACGATTTCGTTCGGTGCATCACTGGCACAAACGAGCGTTAGAACTTATCTGTATTCGTTGTGTTCTCGATAATAAATTATAGTTAAAGTTGCCTCTTTCCTTAAACAATTTCAACTTCTCAGAAAGCAGTCAAGAGCTTGCTTGACCTTGTGTCTTGGTGAAACAACTATGTCTTGTTAACTTTTTGTTAACTGTTTCCTTTCCTATTAAATTCTTGCAGGGTCGTGTTAGAACCAAGACGGTGAAGAAGGCCTCCAGGGTCATAATTGAGAAATATTATCCACGTCTGACTCTTGACTTCCACACAAACAAGCGGGTTTGTGATGATATTGCCATCATCCCAAGCAAAAAATTGAAGAACAAAATTGCTGGGTAAGACATTTTTTTTATTTGTTTGGAGAGTGGGTGGTTACATTACGGTATGAAATAGTTATTTCTTTTCAAGCATACTTGAAAAATGAAATATGAGTTCTCCCAACAGGATTTGAACCTGTGACCTTCCAATTACTAGATCAGATGGCAGCTAGGCCATTAAACTAGGTTCATGTGACAAACATCCTGCATACTGCTAGGATTTGAATGTCAATGTTTTTAGTGGCTGCTCCATTGTCTATTTCCCCAGCTGTGACATATAATTTGTTATAGTGGTCAGTGCAAAGACATTTTACACAGCACTGCATCATTCTGGTTTGCAATAGAGGCATTTGTCTCAAATGTTTATCATTGTCATAGAAAATGTAAAAATGTACTGGTCATAAGGAGAAGGTTTGATCACTTTTCTTAATTTCTCTCTTGAACAGGTTTGTCACCCATCTTATGAAGCGTATCCAGAAAGGTCCTGTGCGTGGAATCTCAATCAAGCTGCAGGAGGAGGAACGTGAACGAAGGGACAACTATGTGCCAGAGGTGAGAACTTGAAAGCGGTATTGCTGATAACCTCCTTTAATTACTAGTCGGCAATGTAGGTTTAACAGCCGGGAACTTGATTAAACATCTGCTGAAATGCTGTCATCGCAGCATTTCATGTCATAAAATTGTGAACATTTTGTGCAAACTGTCTAAAGCCCTGGTCAAAGGCACATGATAGTCAAAACTATAATCAACTTTTATCAACTATCACGCAGGTGGTCAAATGGCTCAAGGAACTTGTGATAGATGACAATAGTTTATTGTGAACCTCTGGTGTCAGGCACCTGCCAAGTGTGAACATCGCAAACATGGCGTTTCAAAACTACCTATGATGAATTTTTTGCTGCACAAAGATGGGGGTGGGAAAAAGAGGGGAGTTAGGGCAGCCTACTTTGTTTTCCTTCAGTTGTTGGAAGCACTAAGAGAAAATGTATCTGGAGAGCAATGGTAGAGAAAACAGCTGACCGAAAAACTATCATTGAGTCGACTATCATGCGTGTGGTCAAACAGATAAACTATCATCAACTATCATGAAGAATTTGAGCATGCTCAAAGTGAATGATAGTCCATGATAGGACATGATGGTGGTCAAACTAGTACACAAGTTTTAACTATCATTGGGCTTAACGATAAAATTTTGATGCTTTGTGCATATAAAATTACAAATAATGTAAAAATTTCTTTACTGATTTCTTCCTTTTTTATTAGGTATCTGCCATTGAGCAGGACATCATTGAAGTTGACCCTGACACCAAAGAAATGTTGAAAGTCTTGGTAAGTAAGGCTGATGCTTATTTCTACAAGGAATGCATAAACATCTTAAAGTATGAATAAAATATTAAATGGCTGGCCACCCATTCAAGAAATGCCCGTTACAAATAATATTAACATTCTAGGAGTAATAATAAATTATTTATTGTAGTATTCATGGTTTCTTAGTTACACTTTAAGTTCCATCATAATTATTTAGCTTGCTGAATGCAGGAATTATAGACAAAAATTGATATCAGAATGCCTTCCTTTTCTCTTTCTAAAAAGTTACTTTCTTTTCTTCAGGACTTTGGCAACATTTCTAACCTCCAAGTAACTCAGCCAATCAACGCTACTCAGAGTTTCCGCCCTGGTGGAGGTGGTGCCCCAATGCGATCTTAAAGGACCACTTTTGTTTGCTGTCTGCAAAATATTAATTAAACTTGTACAAATAGTTTGTTTGTGCCATGGTTGATATTGAGAAATTTTGTGAGGGTTATAAATGTAGCCAAGGTTTGAGAGGTTTTAATCATGCATTCATGGATGTTTGGTCAAGGCTCTAGATACTATCCAACCACAAAGCAGAAAACTGATAACTTGGGCTGTGTTTACATGAGACCCAGGGTGAGGGCCACAGGGTTATCGGTGTAAGCTGTCACGTGTTACCCTCTTTAGATAAAATCTCTCACTAGTTTCATCCCAGGATGAAATATGGTTTCGTTTACATGGTTGATTTCATCCCAGGATGAAAAGAAAACAGTTTCATCCTGGGAAGATTATATACATGTTTACAACATAAACATCAAGCAGCTTTTCTTCTTAGCCTAGTGATAGAAACAAATGCCACATTAAAGCAACAAAGACATGTAAGGTTGCAATTATTGTGTAGAAAACGTCAAAGATGGAAGAATCCTGAGAGAACAGCTGCGTGGCGGACGCATTTAATTAAATTAATTTACTCGCGGCACTCATGGCAGTAAAATGGCCATCCTTGCTGTAAACTGAATATGCACAGTATAATCATTCACCACTGGTCGTACACAGGGAGGCTCAGAGAAATGTCATCTCAGCCCAGGACGGAAAAGAGTCAGGTGTTTTTTTACATGGATTTTTCATCCCGGTGCTGAAGACCGGGTTGAAATCATCCCAGGATGAACAAATTTCATCCTGGGAGCGTGTAAACACCAAGAGACAAAAACCCAGACACTGAGGTGAGTTCACCCATGTGAAAAGGCCCTTAGCCGGGAATGCCTGTCTGAGTCCGAGGGTATCACAAGAAGAGCTAGCTTGAGAGAACATCATGTTTTGAGGCACTACAGTACTAAGCATTTATTTTAACCCTTCAAAAGATGGAAATATTGCAATTTGAAAATTCAGTTGCAGGGTTTTGTATGGGAGGAGTGCCAGTTTACCAAGTCAGCTCTGTTTAGACATACAGACTGGATTTCATTTACCCTATGAACAGGCTCCCAAATGGCATAAATCGCCTTATACCCCACTTGGGAGCCTGTTCACTATCTAGTTCACAACATGGTGCGTCACAGATCCCTTACAAAATAGCACAGGCCTGAGCACATGTTTAGTGGAGCTCAGTCAGGTGACCAAACACTCCTTGCTTCCCCCTATACCCTGACGTGTTTCTATCCTGAACAGGCTTTTAAGTCAGTGTATCTTCCTCTCTTTCTACCCTATCTGACACAGAAAACAGACTGCTTCAAATTCTTCCCTCTCCCATTGCGTTGTTCTAGGAAACATCCAAAAAAGCCCTCCACCCCGAACTGCAGCTTGGCTTCGTTCTCTGCTTTACAAACTTTGGCTTTTGAGACCCCACTCCCTCCCCTCCCTCTCCCCTCTGGAATTCATTTTATTTATATGCTAGCATACCCTTCTTACCATACGGTTTAAATTGTGGTAATTCACGGACTATTATGGAGGGAATTAGTTGTGACCTCTCGAACAGGAAGCTACAAGTGGTCCTTATTTCTCTCTATAACTGTTGACAAGAGAACATGATGTTCAGTTGAGTAAAACTGAACAGAGACTCGTATAGTCTGGCAGGGGAAAGGAAGGGGGAGCTTTCAGGAGACGAAAATTTTAGGTCTTCTTTGTAAAAAGGGGGTTCCCAGTGTCCACAATCTGGATCACTAACTGGTACATAGCAAAACATCTGGTTGCCTGGATACGACCGATTCCTGTTGGCGCGTGTTCCTGAGATTTCGTCGATCACGCAAAACAAAAAAAATTATAAAAACTATCGTCAAACTATCTATCGAGCAAATTGAGTATGGAATGTATAAAAATTTTCGAACAAAGCTTTGTAGGGGCAGAAAATATTTGCAGTATGCATAGTAAAACACGCTCAGACATACCACAGTAGTCACGTTTACACAAACTTCAGTGCCCTGCAAGCATCGCCGGTTCACCTTTGTCCTGTTTGTTTAGCTTGTCACTCAAGAAGAACAAATACAGCTACCCGTTCCGCTTGCTTGGTTTCTTTGTAATATAAAACTTAGTTCACGGGTCAGAAATTCCCGTGTCAAACACATGATTGTTGCCATGCGTTGCTTTTGTTGTGTCTTCTTAAATTGAGCGGAGAACAAGAAGGTCGCAGAGAGCCAGTGTTGGAGTATATTTGCTGCCAACTCGGGATGAAGCAGGGGCTCTCAGGTTTGAGGAAGTGACAGAAAAATAGATCGCCTTACAGAGAAACATACAAGAGGAATAATGGTAACTTTGCGGAGACCTCGCGTCGAGTATTCGAGACAGTTTCAATTTCAAGGTGTTCATTTTCCCAAGACAGTCACTGAATTCCGCGTCATAACTTTAAAGGAGCCGGTGGTGGACCCTGAGTGGATGTTTCACCATCCTCGCTTTCAGCGCGAGATACAATCGTCTGAAAAATTTCCTAAGATCGAACCAAGCTTTCTGAAAAACACTAAGAAGATTTTTAGTCGCGTTCCTAGCGGACGCGTGAGCACACGGAGAAAAATTCTATGCGAGCGAAGAGAACGCGATCAAAGCAACTCTACTTGTAGACATTTCTGCGAGTTGCTTGGTCCAAATTTGTGCAAGGATTGTTGGAAACTTGTAGAACGGTCCGATGCGGTTAAGGAGAATCGAGAAAGCTATGCGAGCGAAATGCTCAAAGGCGATCCATTTCATAGCGTGATAATTGCGTCGCGTGAAAAGAGGATTGAGGATAGTGAGAGCGAAGAGGAGATTCTTGATGGAACGGAAGATGATGAGTTTATTTTCAAGTCTTCTTCTTCAAGGAAACGTAGCTCAATGCCTCCGTCTGCACATGACAGTGGTTTTTCCAGTCGAATGAGCTACATTCGAAGCCTCAGTAGGACTCCCTCGGGGGATTTTCATCCTCGCGTGAGGTCACCGCTCACGCCATCAACCCGTGAAAGAAAGATCAGTCAGGACGACGAACGCGATAAAGATATCTCTACGACAACTAGTCACATTGCTTCAAACCTGGAATCCACACCGATCTGGAAAAACGCTTACTTAACAAAGCTTCGTGAACGGGAACCTTTCAAAAAGGTGTTGAACAATCTTTATTATCCGCGTAAAGTGAGACACGCTTGGCGGGACCTTCCGGTTGAACCTGTTGTCATGGGCTTGAAGCTGATTAATTTTACTATTTACGACGGATCACCACTCAACGAAAGAGCGGTTAGTAAGACTGCCAAGGTATGACAATCAGAGAAGTACACGGGCTCTCTCTCTCCCGGTCTTGTTTATTTTTTTTATTTATTTTTTTTTTATTTTAATTTGTAATTTTTTTTTATAAGAACCTTTAACGGAACGTTGAGGCTACAGGCTGAGAGTCAGTAATCAAGGCCTTTATTTGACCATTTCGGGTTTTTTAAAACAAGTAATAATAAATACGGGTAAAAAAAAGGCAAAACTTTGGTCCCTAAAGTCCAATAACCCAATTTCAGTTGTTATTGGTGTGGTTCATTTAGAACATCTCAGTTTCTGACTTCTTTTGTATAATTGTTATTGTTGTTGTTGTTGTTGTTGTTGTTGTTGTTGTTGTTGTTATTATTATTATTATTATTATTATTATTATTATTATTATTATTATTATTTTATTTTTTATTTATTCTTTTTTTTTCATCCTGAACTATTTGAAATTATAGTCACGTACGCATTGATGTATTAGGCAAGTGGTCAGAACTACTATACTGGAACAGGACCCACCAAACCACAAAAAACAGATGGCGGCCTCTGCCTGCACCCTCTTCCTCAACCTCAAAAGATGGTGTCTTTATTTCATAGCCACCCCTCTATCCAGCAGTAACAAATGACAGTGAGATTCAAACCTCACTTTTCTTGTTTATCTAGCAGTGCTGTCTCTTGCTAGCTGAATATTTCTGTGTCAACTCAAATTTTAACGCCAGTAAAATTTTGTCGGTAATGTTCATGAGATAGGTGATGCCTTTGATAACCTCCCTACCCCAGACAAGGTGGGTCCTCTTTGAACAAACTTGTTATTATCATTTCCGTTAAATAGTCTACTCAGGCTCATAGAAAAACAGAAAAAGTAGAAGAACGTTCAGCCTTAGGCCTAAAATAAGACGTTCTTATAGGAAAATAGTAGTATATCAATTGGTTGAGCCATGCTTTACTGGGGTCTGTTTTATTACGGAATCGCGGAATTATATTGAGAAAACACTAGAGAAATAAGATAAGCAAAATATAACTATATTCCTACGAAAAAATTAAAATCAAATTTATCTCTAGCAGAAATTATCTGGGGAAAGGATTACATCGTGAAGTTTAATTCAATTCAGACAGGAAAATATATATTTTGGAAGATAATTATTATATGTGGTTGATGAGAGCAATTCAATATATAATTATATAAAGTATATGAAACCATTTTTTTTGTCTTAGTCTCAAGGCGCGAGACTAAGAAAACGTGAAATCTATGAAACAAACTGATAAAAAGTAATCGTAATATACCTATACGCATATTAATCGCAAGAATTGTAAGCCAAAGATTATATAGTGAAGTTTATTTTTAAGCCAGCAAAATATATATTTTTGAAGAATGAAAAAAGTAAAACTGAAGTTCAATACATAATTATAAAGTACAAGAAATCGCTCTTTTATGGGTTAAAGAAATCTATTAATTTGACAATAAAGTTTGACGTTAAGTTTTCTCCGTTTCTTTTTTTCTTTCTTTTTTTCTCTCTTTTGCCGCTTCTAAGGCGAAGTAACCTCTGCTCAAGAGAGAGAGAGAGCATGCAGTCTGTAAAACAAACTCTAACTTGTTTTGATACATTTCATGTGGTCCTACATTTCAAAATCAATGTAGTACAACTGACAAGGCAGCGTTAATGTGGATCATAGCGAGGTTCTAATTTCTACTATCTCAGACATTGAAGCGAGATGTCGGACGGGAAGGTTCGAATGTATAGTCTCATCATCATCTAACATCTGCGTCGGCTCGAAGGTCGAACTATAATAGCCTGTTACGTACTCAAATCTCCAAGAACGGCGAAATACTGAACGTTCAGCATATTAGTCGAACCTCTCTGGCAGGCACAACACCGGTTTGAGCGCCAGAAACGTCGTCTTGACCGCAATTTGCAAGGTCATCTCCACGATTTTTCTATCCTAGAACTAAACTCATCGCTTGGTCTCACCTTAGCAATGGGTTTAGTGAGAAAAAAACAGCAACAGCTTAAAGTCTTACTGGTCTAAGCCGGAATTTTGTCATCAAGAACCCATTGTTTCCAAACACCATGTCGAGAGATCGCTACCTTCAGTCGCATTCTGCGATTTCTTCATTTTGTTAATAATGATAATGCTCCAGACCCTGCTGATCCTAATAGGGATAAACTATGGAAAATCAAGCCATTTCTAAATGCTTTGCTATCAAGATTTACGGCAGTTAATACAACTGCCCAGTATTGTCTTTAGACGAAACGCTAATCAGATTGAAGGGACGAGTCCAGTTTAGGCAATTTTTTGCCTTTGAAACGAAGAAGATTTGGACTCAAAGGGTTTGTCATAGCAGATTCTTCAACTGGCTATTTGCTCAACACCTCCGTTCATACTGGCAAAGTGGGCCCTGCCATGCGTGTTGTCATGTTCTTCACATCTGACAGCCTGGCAGGCTAAGCTATATAATCAAAAACAGGATCACTGGAAAATGCAATTCCCAAGATTTGATTGGTTTAGCGGCCTTCAGCCATTATAGCATGCCCGAGAAATAGCAGCCATTAAATCCTTACAAATGGAAACAGCAAGATCTAGCAATATTTCTTGTTTGTTTTAAATAAACAGTTGCTCCACTCGCGCGTGTTGTAATAATTATTATCATGTGGCATATCCAACGAGCGCTCAAGGAGTAATTGTTAATTTTCATGCACTGACCGCAAGGATCCCCCCCCCCGCCCCCCGCTAATCCTCTCGTCTGATCATGCGACATCGTTCAGGCCTCCATATTGCATAGCATAGCATGCTTATGTCTCAGATTGATTCATGGCCAACAGTTATCGTGGAGTTATCGTCTTCTCCCGGCATCAGAAGAAGTTTCACAACTCAGTTTTATGGTTTTCAATAACGTTTCCGGCAAATCTAAGGGCAGAGACAGTTTCAACGGCAAACACTCAGTTTCAAGTCCCAAATCTCTCGGAGAGTTTTTCTATTTACATCAGTGTACCTCCTCGGCGAAAAATAATTTTAAAAAAAATGTCTGATCATAG
Source organism: Pavona decussata (assembly GCF_977016875.1). NCBI lineage: Eukaryota > Metazoa > Cnidaria > Anthozoa > Scleractinia > Agariciidae > Pavona > Pavona decussata. Next base: position 338,807 of record NW_028145546.1, read on the forward strand.
GTTCAACTGTTTAAAAATTGACGACAACGTAACTGCGTTCATCAACAAGACAGTTTTGTAGCTGTTTTATTTTATTACTTTTTTGTAGAAGTGTACATATACATAATCCTTTATTATTGACTCGGTTATAAAAATATTCACAAAGGAATGCATTCAGTATATTTCAACAACGAAAAAAAAAAAACACCGCGGTGCTTGAACAACTGTAAAATTAACAAAAACCAAGAACCTTTGTTACTTAAAAAAGAAACTGAAAACAATGTTTCTCATCTTTGTTACACCTAAGTTTTCTCTTAGTGTTTCTTTCGAACACACCCATCTAGGAGACCCAGGAGCAGATAGTTGGGTCAGGGGGAAGTCAAAACTGACTCGTTCTTTCTCGTAAAATACCCCTAGTTTTGACTTTCTCCTGACCTAATTATCTGCCCCTGGGTCTCCAAGGATGGAACATACCAAGCACTCCGTGAAACAAATACCGTTTTCTGACGTGAATAAATAGCCTTAGTTTGCACCTAAGTAACTCGACGGCTAATGATAAATGAACAAACATACAGGTTGTCGTGCCTCTTTCTGATTGATCAATAGTAAATGGAAGATATTCGGGTAAGTCTACGAGTTTCTTAAAAACCGACACTTGTTCCTAATAATACTAAACCGTGGCTACAAGAGCGATTTTCCACTGGCGACGGGTGTGACGCTAATTTTTCCGCTAGCTTTAGGCATTTTTCTTTTAATAGGTCAAAAATTATCACATCGCCTGTATAACCAAAAACCGCTCGTTTAGTCGCGTCTTTAAGCTACTGACTTGTTATCTGGTAATATATGTGAAACACGTGTACCAGTCAATAACAGTTTTAAATGTCAAGGTCTCACTTGGAGTACGACGTTGACATTTAGAACCGTGAGTTGTACATCGCGCCTTTAATATACTGTGACTATTGCTACACACTTCTTTATAAACGAAAATCGAACGCTTTCCTATGATGCAAACACAAAAGCTGACTACATCTACGATTTCAACAACTGACCAACGATCGTATAAAGCCCGATTCAAAGAAGAACAAGAGAAGCCAGTTGACGAAAGGCCAGACTCTGCAGGGAAAAAAATTTGGGATTTGTTTTGTTTCATGATAACGGTACGACCTCCAAACCAATAAGAGTCCGTCCGGTTCCCTCTTTTGGCTCTGTATTCCTTCATACGATACCTGTCCAAAATACGTCAGTACGAGCCACGCTGGTGCAAGTTCCGACCCTAGTACTCATACAAACGTGGTCTGAGTATTCGTTTCACATTCCTTCCAGTTTCAACTATTTCATTGTTTTTCGTATCGCCCTCTAACTGTCCTCGACCCTAATGAAAATTAGAGCTCTTTGACAAACAGGAAAGTTTAGAACTCACGTCATATCTTGTTCTGGATTGGTTCGGGCTTAAACAACGCAAATAATTGGAGTGTACACCTACGAACTGACCACACAACCTGTGATTTGCGTCCGCCCAACTCATTGAGTGTTACGAAAAGTTTCTTTCAACGGAAAGTAAAAAACTGGATATTTCTTTGTTATACACTGCACATCTTTGACAAAAAAGATAGTCATTCAACTCTCTGGAAGCAAAGATTTATATAAAATAGTAAATCACAATTCAGCATGCTCCAGCAAAGTCGAGGATTAACTATTCTCCAGGGCCCGGTTGTTTACCACTGGCTTAAGATTAGTTTTCAAAACATTTTTAATGAGCGAGATGAAAAAATCGGTTAATTTTTAATCGGGATTAGCGTTGATCGGCTTTCGAACAACCGGGCCCTGGGCCCTGAATAGGCTGTTACCTAGAAACGGCGCTGACTCAAAATTACAATACGGTCAACTTCTTCGCAGGGACTAAACATGTTAATACAAATAGTAGAAATCGAAAACAAAAGTCGACTTTGCAGTGCAACTTGGGATTTGTACAGAAAATTATTTAAATACGTAGGCTAATTATTTGTTTCTTTGAAAAAAATTAAACAGAACGTTCACGAAACATGACGAAGTCTTAAGAAAATTTTCTAGGGTTCCGGAAGTAAGGAAAATAGAATTATAATCGTATTTCAACTGGTAGGACGTATTTACAGTATGTACGTTGGTGCATGGATTTTCTCACTAATAATAAAAAAATGATTGAGCACGCTTCTGATAATATATCGGGATACAGGCTTCATAGTTTAAACAATAACATCAATAATATATTCAGTAAAGACCTAGCTTCCTTAACGTTTTTGCAGTATAAAATAAGGTCAAAATATGACGAACATTCTTCCGATTTGTTTGAAATCATTTTCGAGGTTTCCGTATTTATTCACGGGAAAAAATCTGACACCAGATATTACAATCAAACGTTTTGTCTCAAAACACATAAATACCTTGAAAATTAGTTATTTCTTCTCATCTGTGGCAAATTTCAGTTTCCAAGAAATCATTTACGATTAGGTTTTTACGGGACTAAAACAAATAGGAAGCTATACAAGATACGGCCTATTTTCCTTTAATTTCGGAATAGGCAATATAGATATCCCCTTGTTTCTAGAAATTGATTAAAATACCTCAAGATACCTAATGCAAAAGCAACAATCTCCTCATAATGCTCTCCTCGCAGACTACAAATTGAAGGTTTACGAAGAAAATGGAGATCAAAATTTGTGTTGAGGATTTTGTCACGTCTGTACGCGAAGAATGCGTTCAAATGATAAAATATCAAAGTTAACGTGAATAAAACTTGAGCGAACGAGTAAGATAAAATAAAACGGAAAATTGCCACGAAGAAGCGCACGCTGATGTTTCGGAAAAAAATTTGTCACACTGTCAGTAATCTGCTTCGCAATCATTCTTAGATTCGTCACGCAATCTCGTTTTGTCAAAGGGAGAATGTTACGTGACGTTGCGTTGCGTGACAACCCCAGAAAGGTTTGCGGCGAAAACTATAAAAAAATGAAATATTACTTAAATTTTATAGATTACGTTTTCACGCGATATACAGTAGCGTGGAGATTAGGCCTAAATTAGGTGAATAGAAATGACAAATGTCTAATATTCTTCGTTACTTTTGGGCGAATCTGGTCGATTTTGCCGCGCAAATAAAACACCTTGATAAACCACCCCATTGAGTTCCACAGACACCAGTAACGAGTTGTCGCTGACTTGATCCAAAAGGGTCAGCGGTAATTGTCTCTGTTCTCGGCTGCGCGATGATCTCTCTGGGTCTGGGAACTGGAATTGACCACTCTGAGCCATACCTGTAGAAAAAGAAAGATACACATATTGTTGATCCATTCAAGGATGTTTCCGACCATGCTACCCTGCTCTTTGCTATTGCCCAACCCAGAAGTTACGGGGAGACTGGGCACGAATTGGGCTCTCTGGAGTATGGAGTGGGGATAACGCAGGACTTTTAAAAATGACAGCACAGATCAGCTGTGGTCATGAACATCGTTTTAAATGAGAATATGAACGTAGTTTCAAATAGGAACAAAAAGCGCCGGCCTACTTTTCTTGCTTCCAGCTTCGAAATGTTTAACACAGTATGCGCGTGATGCCGCAACTGACCACCAAGTTAGGATATGGTCTTTGGTGACGCGAACTTTGTTTTCAGACAATTCCACTCAAAAGCTGCTACTAGTTACCTTTCGGTTGAGTCTGAATCTTGATATGCGTCCAAGGCAGCTGCGTGGGAGTTGGTTTACTGTTGCGTTCATTTGCGGCGGCAAATTTCTTGACTGGTGAGCCACACGGCGAAGCATCTGAGGGTGATGACGCGACACCCCGTGACCCTACTTCTGTCACGCTCGAGGAGCGTTTAGGACTGTATTGAACTACGCCTGGAGAGTGTAGCATAGCAACGCCGTTGTTACCATGGACCGACGGGGGTACGTGCACCTTTAAAAAAATTAATAATGGTAATGAATTACTAACTAACTAAAATACTTATATAGAGCATTGGTCATAACATGTTCTAACGCGCTATACAATGTAAAATCAGTCGAAAGCTCTCCCTAATAAAAAAAAAAAGTATTATCTTGAACTTTAAAGGAAGAGAGACTATTTTGTGGCGAGTAATACCCAAGGAGTCTACCGGGAAGGGAACTCTTACAGACTCTAAAACATTCCACCCTTTCCATATTGGCTGAAAGGCAAGATACGAAAAGGAAGGAACAAGCAAACCTGCTGCGATTATATGTCAGGACGCTGTTGGGAGGACAGTAATCAATATTCGATTTTTAAGGTATCCGAAAAGATTACACAATGTTTATACAGTGTTTATAGGAATACGTTTAAGAATGTTTGTGGGCTTACGCAGATCATTATCGGACGAGGGATTTCCCCCACAAAAAAAATATCCCTACTCTCAGAGTATGATACCCCTTAGTGAAACGTACCTCTTACCCACGAATGGAAAAAGTGTACCTCTTCCCCTTCTCCTGACTGAAAAGTACCCTTCTCTTTCCCCTTTAATTAACTCCCCACTCCCCAAATTTTCTCAGAAAAACTTACATCATGGTTAGATGCGGAAGGTCCCGGGCCGGAACCCGGACTCGACCGGTGGGTGATCCCTGGGGAGCTGCTAGTCGTAAAGGCGGGCGGGGTAGTCGTAGGACTGGGGCTGCTGTATGCGAGTGTCCCTTCTGAGGACACGGCTTGGGACAGGAATGAACCAAACGATCTTCGGCTGTCTCGCCTGTTGCCATCAATTGCAGCTTGAAGTTCGGCTGGAGTAGACAACTTTTTCTTTGAGCATTCGTAAGGATAAAGGTATTTCATGTATCTACAAGTCAAAACCAAAAAGAAACACATTTTTAACACATCTACAGGAATTAAACAAACAGCCTCACCCTGGCCGCATGTTTTCCTCCAAATAAATTTGTCAGAGTCAATGACATTTGTCTGTGGTGGAGATACAAGCATCTGCTGATGTCGCTGATGGTGTGTCTAAATGCTGCACGCGACTTTCCAGTGGCATCAAGAGTCACGCAATATGCAGCAGCAGATTTTTTAAGACATCACAACTTTTTAACTCCTTTACGGTGAGGTTATAAATTTTGGATCTGTGGTAACTTCTGATAAAAGTGACCATTCAAATTAAATTTATTGAACAGCACTTTTCTTGTGGCGCTACTATTGTTGAATTGAAGTTTTTTCTTCTTACTGTACATTTTTTTTATTACAGTTCCATTCTTCCTTTGAATTGTTTATAGTTTAATCTCTGATGATTGTATCGAATTGTAATTGCTTTGCTTAAAATTTTATCTTGTTAAAATGTTAAACGTATTTGTTTTGTTTTAAAAAAATATGTTAAACCGTTATTAAATTTTGTATTATTTGTGGGTTCCATATTACAAGCCATTCTTTCTTTGGACTCCACTCTCTTTACGCCATTTATGATTCTATTTGCAGTTACGTAATTTTAAATTAATTAAGGTGAAAGTGAAAATAAAGATTGATTGATTGTACTCACTGTGTACGAAGAGTAAAAGCAGCACTAGTTACAGATGCTGGCAAACTGAGCCCTTTAATGATCTCTCGCCAAATTTTCTTATTAATAACCTGGGAAATGACCATAAAGTTGGTAAACGGTATAAACAACTAATAAAAAGATAAAGTCAAGCTTGCTACAACAACAACAATATAAACAGTTGAAAAAATGTCTTAGGTTCTTATCACTTACCTCTACAAGTCCACCTTTGTCAACGACCAGCTTGAAAAGTTTGAATAAATCTAATGTTTGCTTTGCCATAATGGGAACTCTATTTACTGGTGTACCTAAAAACAAAAAGAAAAAAGAAAAGAAAAATATTACTTGATTACAACAGAAACAACCTATTCACAATGCAGCGATTCATGACGCGGCGGCTTGCCACAAAAAGGCGGGAAACTGCGGACAACACGTGATTTCAATGAAGTAAATTAGCCAATCGTACATCGAGAATTCGGTGGCAAGCGGCTCACCAAGCTGCCAAAACAGCGGGAAACTATTCACATTGCAATGCTGAGTCAGTTGAGTGAAGATTTCTCTTGTCTTCGACTCTTCAAAATCGTAAATTTGCCATAAATTCGTTGCCAAAATCAGTTCCAAGACAGGTTCGGCCTTCACAGACAGTTTATGCCAGGTAAGTTTTCATTTAAACACGCAAATTTTCCTATGAAGTATTGGGTCACGTTGTTGTCACGTTGACGGGAAAATCACAAATATCCTCGTGCACGTTTCGTTTGACTGTGAAAGAAAACAAGACTTATACTTTACGTACACTTGAAATTGTCTTCCAAAATGTACCTTACTGTGTTGAAAGCAGTCAATTTGGTCGTGTAGATGCCTTCTGGTGCTTATTCCTTTTGGGTCATTTTGGGAATATTCTAGTTTCCTACCAGCCGTTATTTCGGTACTAAGTAAACTCAACGCTCTAGGGAAATACTTGGAATGTATCTTAAATAATCCCTGCAGTTCCCTGTGCCCTTTAGCCTTTTTCATTTTAAAATAATTTTAAAACTTCCCATCATTAGGTTGGTATTCATCATATTTCTTAAAGTTTTGCCCGGTTTTTCAAGTAATATGTCAAAAACGAGGGCGAGTGCTTTATCACGGGTTCCAAATACTGAGAAACAGATGAAAGCACGAGGCCGCAGGCCGAGTGCTTTCATCTGTTTCGAGGTATTTGGAACCCGTGATAAAGCACGAAGCCCGAGTTTTTGACATGTCTTCTCAAATGAAACAATAAGAAATTAATCTCATTAAAATGCAAATGTTTGATCTCAGATGAAAAACATGTTTCATCTCAGATGAAAACCTGGTGGTGTTTCATCTGGTGTTTCATTGGGGTATCAAGATTCATCCACCTGACCGAAATGGAGGTCATTTATTGGCTTTTGACTGCATGAATTATTAATGAGTTTGAGAAAGCAGGTTCAGGATGAGTATCAGTTGTGAATTTTACAGGTTTACAGCTCAACGTTGTGGGTTGCTGTATAACTTTCCGTTTTGTCCCAATTTTGACTGACTTTCATTTAAAACTATAATTTAAAATTAGAGCGCTTTTTAACAAGAGAACCTCAAGGTGATAACGTACCTCTTTTCTGCATAAAGGTAAACAAATCATCCAAAAATTCTTTCCTTTCTGGTTCAGTGCCTAACTCATACAACTGCAAGATAAAACAATCGGAATTATCAATTAAAGATAGTTATTAAGATAAATACTTATTAAAATTAATCTGTCTAGGACAACACAAAGATTATCCAAGGAACAAAAAACGAAAAATAAGATAGTGGGAGAGCGGAGGGGAGGAGGTTCACTGAAAAGCTGAAAGCTGTTCCTTGAAGAGTGTGTATGATTTGGGGAAAAGACACTGAAAAACTATGTAGCAGCTTCAAATAGACGTTCAAGTATAAGTCCATGAGATCTTCAGCCCAGCCCCCTTTTTTGCAAAAGTTTATGTTGTAGTAATAAGAATTATACACTATATGCAAATTCTTGTAAATATCATATTCTGCATCTATCCTAGAATATACCCCTTTAGATCTGGGAAAACATGTTATCACTATCTATGTGTGTCTTGCAGGTCAAAATAAAGCAAGATTATAAACAGAGCAGGATTGAACAAAATCTGGTTTGCTCATTGCAACTTTTCGATCAAAATCACATGGAGCATTTTCTCTAAAATATATTTATGAATATAATATTTTGAAATGAACTATTTTCAGCAGAGATTATTCTAGAGAGTGGCATTACAGAATTTCCACAAAGGAAAATATACCGGCACATAACATTATTTTGTACTAGGGCATTGGACATAGCACAGAAATGTCACCAAGGAAGGGAATGTTCCTACAACGAAGAGATTTGACAAGAGAATACCTTGGTTATTTTTCCATTATTTCTGTGTTACAAAGCTCAAATTAGTAATTTAAGACCACCAATTTATTTTTATTTTTGATTCTTATGCTCTGTATGAGAAGGTAAAATATCTCAGGCCCTCAAAAATCACCAAAGTGGGCCTACCTAGCCCTCAGAAGTTCATTTTTAGAACTCCCCACTCTTAAAACTATGGGAAGAAATTATGGTACATGTAAGAGTAAGGGAGTGTGGAATCATTTGGGGAACTCCAGGCATTGTTGCAGCTGAAGAATAGTGCATTCTTCTGTATTTTCTTGGGGGAAGCATAGCTATCAGTATTTCTAACTGCTGCTGGTATTTTCAAGTCCCTTGCCCACCACCCCTCACCCCATCCCCCCCTAAAAAAGAAGGATCCCACAATCACTCACTCATACCAGACTCCTCACAGTTTCTGAAGTGGGAAATAAACCTTATTTCTGAGTTGTGACAATGGATTCAAGAAGTGAATTGTAAACAATGACTTTGAATTCTTGTGAAAGTTTGAGGGAAGTTTCAAAGTGACTCTTGCCCTGATGTGGCCCAACGTGGGACATTTTTATTGATCATTTTTTTATTATCATTATTTAACAGGTCAACAAGGAAAACTCCAATTGAATATCTTTTGTTAGAGGTAAATACTGTAATTCAATAATGTATGTGTGGTACAGCCCCAGAAGTAGAACCCTTGACAAATTAGTTGTAAACAAAAAATTCAGCAAAATCTAATTAAGAGACCTGGCGCCAGTTGTTCAAAGAGCGGATAACTTTATCCAATGGATAAGTCACTCTTTGAACAACTGGGGCCAGACCACTAGCAAGAAAGTTCTGCTCCAGCCAAGTGAAACTTGAGAGCAACTGTATTAAGTGGTTCTCAAGCTATGCTACCAAAAGGCATACAGCTGCTTAAAAGATTTACCTCAGCCCGAAAAACTATTCCTTCAATTTTTACTTTTACTAGCAAGGACATATACTTTGTTGGCATTTTTTTGTACCTGGGATCTGAGAGGTCACTTTTGACACTGTAAAACGAAGAAACCATATAATGGAATGTTTTCAAATACAGAAAGAAAAAATGTAAGGTACTCTAGACCTGACACTTTCTTCTGCAGGCTGCTGATAATTTTGATAAACCACCTTGAAAATAACTTTAACTTTGAAGTCGCCCTCAGCTGAAATGATCCTAATGTAAAATTGTGCTCCCCAGCAGAAGGACATCCTATACACTACCAGTTTATTGCCAATAAACTATCCTGCTTGGAATGCTTTACATTGTAATTAGCAGGTGGTCAATGATAGAGCAAATGAATATATTTTTACTACTGCAGCAACTGTCTTTGTCTTGGTTTCCACGTATAAATGTTCACGAAAATGTTCTCAGATAGCAACCTACTTCAGTTTACTCTGAAAGCTCTGTACAATGAGAAAATTTTACAAAAAGCAAGGTACATTTATTATCAGCCCCCTTCAGAAAGCAAGCTAGAGGGCTCTATAGATGAAGGGGCGAAAGTGCCATAATTATACTCAATTGCTTTTGGAAAAACTTTAAATGAGGTTAACATTTGCTGCGCTTTTGTGTAGAAACATTTTCTCCTACATACAGCTGTAAAATGCCACGCCATATTTGACCATCATCGAGGCTTCTGTTTAGCCATTCTGGAAATTTTGGGCATTAATTCCTAACCAAAATTGTGCACCTTCTCTCAATGCACGAAAAATTGGATTTGCTCTTTTTTTGATCCGTATCAAAGATGAGGTCAAATATAATAACATTTTGGCAACACATTTGATGCGCATCAAATATTTTACGCCTTTGCATATACCTTTGACTCGAATCAAAAGTGAGTTCAAATGTATCAACAACTTTGACCCTACCTTTGACGCGCATCAAATTTAAATCAAACAACTTTGACTCCGCCTATGACGCGCATCAAAGGTGGATCAAATATTTGATATCTTTGATTCGAAACAAATTTGAATCCACGGTGAATCAAATGCGGCCTTTGTCACCTGTGATTCGAATCAAAGGTAATCAAAGGCGGCCTTTGACAGTCTTTGACCACACATTTGATGTGCGCAAAGGCGTTTTTTCGTGTAGTGTCTATTGTGTATTAAAGCTTGACTAGACATGTCTGCTTTAGATGGAATAGACAAGGGTGAAAGTTGCCATTTTCAGTGTTTATTGTTACTTTGATGTAAATTTCCTGCGATTTTCATAGTGTTGTGGAATATCAAATCACCACACACAATTTGCAAGATTTGAAATAGGGGAGACTTTTTGACCAGGAAGCAGATGGGCCCATCATTGGCCTGTTTTATACTATTTTACACTTCACTTATTTTGCCTGTAGAACGCAAAAAAATTATAACATAAAACACAAACATAAAAGGTAAATTGAAACATAGTTAAAGCTTGGTAATGATTTTGTCTGACTGTCTATAACCCATTTCCGTTTCACTAAAGAGAGCAGTGATGTTAGCTGCACAGTTTGAGTTTGTCTAAATGCCTAATTATTTGGAAAGTACAAGTGTCATAAGTTGTTTCAATCAGGTTTTATAATGTAAGTGGCGTCTTGCATACCTCAAGAATATTATAATATAATAGTGTGTGCATAACGGTCATTTATATATAATTAAGGCCTACATGAAGATCAATAAATTAAAATATAAACACACATATAGGGCTTGATAAAAACACACATTACAAGGTAAAGTTTAGTTTCCCTTTAGACTTTCTTGCCATCTCTTTCCATCTTTTGTGTTTTTCATTTACGTGTGATAAATAAACTTGATGGACTGATATTAGCAAGCACTTGCTGAAACCGAACCAAATGCCAGGGATATCATCTTGATATCACTTACGGTTCTTCAATCAAAGTCCAGCAAAATTCAACTGTTTTGACTAGAATAAGAGTCCATCTTTTAACGTTCAATAGCTAAAAGTATTGATTTAATTTGGTTGGTCAAGGTTTAGCCAGAAGGGTGTTCAGGCATCTACTTTTTGGAAAAAATTAATGAAAATTTTCCTTATCTTTTAAAACATTTTACTGTAGATGGAGATTTGTCCTTTGGATGCCAAATTTTCAATTTCTGGCAAAAAGCCTGTAATTGTGGTCACAGCAGATTACCTCTACATCACAAGGCCTGAATGTTTTGCTGAATTACAAATTCCAAACCTAGTAATTAAATACTACTTGTAATTACATTTCAGGGACTTAAATACTAGTCAATCATATTTGTAGGCTAAGAACACGATTTCCCTGCAACTTTCAGAGACTTTATCAACTTATCCAAAAGATAAATATTTGCTGTTGGAATCTGCCTGCCTGTCATTACTTCTTGCCCTCCTTTTTAGAACAGGTTAATGAAATTCAGTAATTCAATTCAATCAGGTCTTTGAATGTTAGAGGTGTCTTACTTCAAGAACATTATTTATATTTGTTACCAAAATAGTATATTAATCCCGTCAATTAAATGACTCTTAATTACAGTCTGCAACATATAATGATTATTTAAATACAGCTGTTAGGTCAAAAAATAGATTTATAGAGATAGCCTTAATAAAAACACAAGATAACATTTAGTTTTTATGTTTTTTACCCCTAGGACGTTGCGTTATGTGAGGTAAATAGAACTCTTTGACTTATATTGGTAATCATGTACAAGGGCTCAAGCCGCACACCAGTGTTTGAAAAAGATACCATCTTTAATAGCCCTTGTGGTTACTTGATCACAATTAAGCCAGTAAAATTAAAATGTTTTGTCTAGAAGTGTTTAACCTTTAAGGTTAATGTGACTGCTAACTCCTGAACTAATTCGTGCAGGTATTACATTCAATTTTCACTAGGAGGGATATTGGTTTTCACAGGAAGACTAGCCTGCATGACAGATGAATTCAACTATTAAAACATGGCTCAATTCATCTGTGATGTACGCTAAGAAAATGAACTTTTTCATGAGAAAAGAAGTAGTTGAGATAAAGCCCTTTCCAAACCTCTGCTCATGGTTAAACAGATTGTCATAGAACAAGATGTGAACCTTTTACTAAATTACTGGGAACCATTTACAAATCCCAGACCTAGCAATTAAATAGTAATTACATTTCAAGGGCTTGACTAGTGCCCAACCATATTTGCAGGCTGAGGACACGATTTTCCCAGCTACTTTCAGGTTCTTTATCAATGCTCTTAGCCAAAAGATAAATATTTGTCTGTCGAATCTGCCCGCCGGCCTATTGTTTAATTTGACCATTGCTATTTGCCCTCCAGCTCAAAAAGGGTTTTAATGAAATCCATAATCCAATAAACACAGTATCATTCCCTTGCGCATCAATTCATTAACCTCACAGTTCCAGTTAAACTGACAAATAAACAGACTGACGTAATCAAAAATGGTCAACTGCACACAGTCTGACACACACCATTAGCCATATAGTATACAACAATGTAATCAAGCAGATGGTTGCACATGGAGGAGCATTTACTACATTGTAGCATGATGAGATTGATTCTGGATGAAATCATATCAATTAAAGGTCAGTCACAATGAAATTATTGTATATCAAATGAACCATTCCTCTTGCATTGCTAAACTGCACTCATTACATGTAGTTGATATCATGATACGCGTGTGTCTCTTTGTTTAGGTGCTGATTAGAATGATTTCAAGATCTGTCAACAATAAAACGTAAAATGTCATCAAATTTATGTCTCAAAATGCCATTTCTTTAAAATGAATGGATGTATGGCAGCGATTTAGTGTAAGCAGAAAGCATTTCAAAAAACAATCAAATGAAGGGTTACATCAAATCGTACTGCATTTTAATAACCACTTATTACTACTTGTGTAAATGGGTGTACGTTTCCTCTCACATTTTCTGAAAGACTGCTGTTTCTGTATATTGTAGCAAACAGTTATTACTGGACTTTTTGTTTCTGTGTTAAAAAAGGAAAAAAGCAATATGTATATGTGCCTTCATGGAGATTTGAAGTCTCCCTTGGTTCTTGAGTGTATTTATTGCACAAATTTGCTGCAGCCCCTTTAACAAATATTGACTTAAATACTTTAAATATAAATTCGATATCATACGTCTGTCTGACCTTGGCATTATTACCAATAATCACACATAAATCAGTCTTGAAGAAATACAAGCTGTATTTTAGTAACCAACTTGAGTGAAGCTTACCGCATATACATGTACTTTATGATACTTTGGCCTCAGCAATTCAACAATGGCCAAAAAGGCCCAAAATACAAGTAATATTACAATCCAAGAAATCCAAAACAGACAAATTTCTCTGCTAGACAGTAACAATTAATTATGCAGTAAATATTATGTTTATTCCAAGGATTTTGAGTTCTAAACATTCCTAACTTGATATTGATTAATTAGTTACACCATAAAATAACTAAAATATTTTTAGCTGCCCTACATTGTTGTAGATCTACCTTTTGCTCCAATTTAGCTGCCCTGTCTACTGGTTGTTCTAAGAAATAACAATTTCACATTGGTATAAACACATTGAGGGATGATTGCGTAACCGACACACTTAGCATCCAGTAAAATACAATACTATTATTGACAGCTAATCCACATTGGAATTCTGCTGTTGAGGGATAAAAGAAAGATTCAGTGGATTTAAAGTACTTGCTTTGTTATTTCTGACAACAAGTTTCACTGCTAAAATTATATCCAGTTTTTCCAATGTCATAATATTCATTATTTACTGCTTGCTGATAAAGATCATGCTGTGTTTGACATATATATTCATAATAGCTCAAGCTATTAATTTTTACTTTCCTTCTGCAGTACGAATATGAATATTGCATAATTTTTGACATTATTTTGTCATTCTGAATAAGCTATTTAATTGAATGCTGAGAATGTTTAGTCCAACATAAATAAAAAATGGAAAATTAATGAAACATAAAAATACGACTGTTGCCTCCAAACACCTCTTGATAAAGAAAAACAATATATCCTCTCTTTTTTTACCATAATAATGCATTAAGTGCATTATTTTTTATGGATTGAGACAGGAATTAAAAACAATGAAAATCATCTATGGATCTACTAAAGTATATGTCACAAGGATTGAAAATAATCTAATTTGAATTTCATCCATCAATAACAAAAGAGCCAATACATGTATATTTCTCTAAATGGTGGCATTGCCATGATTTTCAAAACTAAAAAACACCTTCCTTTGGAAGGAATTCAAAACCAAATATTGAACTTTTGGGTAAAGTGAAGAAATCTGCAAATCAAAAGTTAGCTGTGCTTATCTGAATGTAGTCTTTGTTCAATTTTTCTGTGACATGGAAATATGTATTAAAAATTGGGTTTAGAGACTTCTTATTAAAAAAAAGAAGTACAATGACCATGTTACAGATATCTAAGAAGATTAAAAGCTTAATCAAGCAGGGCCAATGATTATGTTGAAAATGAAAATAATGCATGAACGATATGTATCTCAAATATCACTAGATGCCAAATTCTTTGACAAGAATAAACAGCAGCCATATTACCTTCAGCAAATCTAAGATAAGTGTACTTGCTGTCTGTGTAGCTTGAAGAAGTTATTGTATTGAAGAGTACATGTATTAAAGCCAAGATTTTATTGACTTCAAAGAAAAGAATCAAAACACAACACCTCATCTGCCACTATTCATCAAAGCAGACAGATTAATATCCTTTGCTTCTTTTGCCAACACCAAAGCGGATAATTGTCTTACAGTATTACAAACCAATGAACCAACGAAATTAAAGTGCGAATTTCTTTTCTAAAATATGAAAATAGGAAAGTTTGTGATTGATTTTTGAGCAAGTGAGTATTGCAGGATATCTTGTGTTTTAGTAGCCAATCAGAATATGTAAAAAACTATTAGGGCTAAAAATGACAGGCTGTATGAATGACAGGTGGTGTGTCAACCTGCCACCCAAAAAGAGCTGTAATCCATGTTTGCAATTGCCAAGGGCCTATATTAACTCTGGACTATTATTAAATATTAATAATTGAAGGTAGTATTGTTGTGTAGCTCATATGTATCTTTGTAAGCTACAGATAATAATAAGTAATTGCATATCCTATGGCCAGAAAAGATGAAAAAATATATATATATATATCAATAATAATATCACCTTTCAAACTTGCTTAAAAGAGAACCTGCCGTTTAATAATCAAGTTTTCCTGTTTGGAGTGAATATCCCCTCGTTTTAATTTCTTATGACAAATACAATATTTTATTTCACCCAGGTGATAAGCCCGGTATGCAAATTTGTATCATAGGTTAATTAAAACTACACATTCTATGACCCACTAATTCAATAAACCCGATATTCGCGCGTCAAACTCCCAAATCGCCGTTTTATCAAGGCCAGTATCATAACTTCTACACACCCTCATAATCCTACAGTCGTAATTTGCAATTTATTTTGAGCCCTGAATTTATTTTCTTCAACGACAGCAACAAAGTTCGCACTTGGGAGCGGCCTCACAAACTTGGAAAATTAAAACGATCGTTGTCAAAATGTCACAATGAAATAAATCGTCTTGTCAAATTGGCCGGCAAAATATGCACCGCTGCTCATAACTCAGTTTAAATTAAAGAGCGATTTGGAATTGAGAGATTAGCGTCAAGCGACAAAGACCCTGAAAAGATGCTTTATTGCAGCGACACTAAAGAATGGAATTCACTTGAATAGAACGAGTGAATGAATAAATCGATTACAGCCCAAAACGCTGGATTTGTTTGGAACAATAATTATTAATATTCGCTTGAGCCGTGTCACTTTTTGTACGAATCAAGTTGATTAATGACGGCCCTCGAGATGCAAAACCCAAAAACCTCTGTGGCTTAGTATTTGTGCTTAAGAAAATCAAACACTTGAAGGGTTTAGTTAGAAATCTGGACTCACTTGCTTGAATTGCTCCTCAAATGTCCATTCGTGAGTAGGAATTCTGCTGTCTATCCCGCTGACACTGTTGTTGATGTAAGGTTCCACTGGTGAAGGGGGTTGTTGGCTCTGCACGCGAGCACTGTGTTGCGGATACGATGTTCCATCGCGCCCACTGGAAACACTGTCCGAATCCGTATCGTAGGGCTCTCTCTTAAATCTGTCCCCTTCAAATCCTTCCTCCTCCGTTTCCTCCACCTCCATCGACCGTTGAATATCATCAAGTTCCGCCATCCGGCTTTCCACCGAGCCGCTCGACAATGATGAGCGGTGCTGCTTGAAGGTGCGCGGCGATGAAGGTTCCCGCCTGATCTCTCGGTCTGTCCGCAGCCCATCTCGATCGGCGGACTGCAAAAGCATTTTACAACTTTACAAACACAGGAAGAGTTGAATGAAAGAAACGCGACCTCGGGCGACGAGATCATAAACACTTTCCATTTTAATTAATCAATAGATTAGCTATCAAATGAAAATGCAAATCAGTGGACGACAAAACACGGACTTACAACGCTCCGCTGTTGTGGTTGCGATGACCCCTTTTCCATTGCTGCACCGTTCCGCTCTACAGAAATTTAATTTTAATAATCACGGGGGTTTCATAAAAAGCCTATTTCCTGGAAGTGATACGCATTGGCGGACAAAATTTCCGAAGACATAACTCGACCAGTTGGAGTTCAAACATCGACTGACACAGCTTTGATGGGGCATTCCATTGAAATCGCCAATTATGACATGCGCACTAGCCGACATGGAGATTCGATTTCTTATTGTAATTAATTATCGCCAATTAACCGAGGCCACGTGACTCAAAACTCGGCGCCTTAGTGGCATTAATCATCGCATTTATTAATGTTTTTCTGGAGATTACAATTAATTCTTTCCCAAACTAATAAAGAAACGTCTTCCCCGAGAATCTTTATTTGTTATGCATTCAAGGCTTGTAAACAAAAAATATTGAAAAGAATTGTCTCGCCTGGATCTCGATTATTTTGTCCAGAATTGAAATTGTTGTTGTTCTTTCGTTATTATTAATCTTCAGCTTTTTAGCCTTTATAAAAGAAACACAAAAATTAATCGCCTCTGTTTTTATTATTTGAGTAGCGCTGAAACCGACAACACTCGTGGTCCGCTCTGCTCGAGATCATGATTGATTTTATGCGCCCTCCGGTATAAAACTTCTTTTTTATTATTTCCCCGTTGAAGGTTCGATTAATTCAAAAAGCGTAACTGTGTTATATTTTCTATCGTCAAACAAGAATAGAATCATCGAGCGCAGCTGTGAATTACAAATGCAAGAGCTTGGCGATAATTAATCAAGTAATATCTCTCTTTCCTTATCTGCGACTGTTTTCGCGCGCTAATAATAATGGAAGCTTCCACCCGCGCGATAAGAAAACTTCTTTCCTATTAATACTTGTGGCTTCAGAATGCTCCAATTAGATTACAAAGCTAGGCTGTGTATCTATTTTGGTGAAACGATCTTTTATTTGTCTTGTTTTTTCCTGTCAGATAAACAGCGACAAAAATGTTAATCTCTCGGCAATGAAGATAAGTCAAGCTCTTTTCAGGGTGCCCTTAAGAATCTTATTTATAGCTGTTGCTTGCCAGTACGCTAATAAAAGAGCCGTATTCTAGAAAGGAATCAATAATTTCTTGGTAACATTGCGATCGGAGAATTTAATATTACCTTGGAAATGTACATATTAAATGCAACAATTTTAAAAAATAAAATATGATTTTCGTTTGTAAACATCGGAAGCACTTATGTTTGCCAGGCTGAAACTGATATTAAAAAAAGCCACAGGGAAAGGAAATGCCAAATATTAGGGTGTATTTTACCTCAAGTTGTGTCCAATCAAATTAATAACTTTCCATGGCGTTCTCCGCAGCGTAAAATCCATATGACTAAGATACATTTCAATTTAGGTCGTCAAAACAATTTACTTTGATGAGCCCCTCACTGACGTCGCTTGCAAAAGCAAACGTAATAGCTAGCGTCGGCCAACATTTTCCTAATCATCAGCTTTTTATTAATCACTGACAGATTGCCTTAATTCTCAAAATATCAGTCAGATTAAGAATTCAACTTGTGTAGATCACACCGTCGTGTCCACATTAAAATTGAACGATAGGCTGACGCAAATTTTTCAAGCGGTGAACTCAGAGGAGGCCATTTTTTAAACAGTTAGACCTGCTTCACATGGCTCCACTAGTTTCAAACAATCATAGGAGATCACGAGCTGAGCGCAAAGGTGCAAAATGCATCCGCGAATCAAAACCACGTTGAAAACCAGTGTTCGCCACGCAATTTCAAAGAGAGACTTGAAATATAAAATGGCACAATTTGGCATTTCTAATCGCCGCACAATACTAACACCGTGTATGCATTCAATAGTGTTTACTTAAGCGCGCTGAACGAATAAAATGAAAAAAATTGCGGCTCGCGATCTCGGTTTATTAATCAACTCACCAATGAATCTCCGTTGTGCGAGGCCTTCGAGTGTTGAATCCTCCCGTGATACGCGGACAAAATTCCTATGTAACTGTCAGCCGTTGAATATTTCGGGCAACCGAAGTCCTCTTTGGAGCCGAACATCTCTGTCATAATTTGATGACTGAAAAAAAGAGATTAAAATTAATTTGTCGAGTGGTACATGCGCGCGGCTGAGCTTTATACAACTATATAATTTTTTTTTATATCAATTGTAGCCACAAATTAAAAAGCAGTCCAGGTGTGACGTTATTTACAAAAGGACTCAGAGATATTATTTAAATCCATTCAGCCCAGTACCTGTTACACTCGTTTGCCTTGGCCTTGGAAAAAGCCGTAGGCACTAGGGCGTATTGTACTTATCTGTGTGTCAGTGGCGTCTTACCATTTCAATGTAGCATGGCCTTTCAGAGGCGTTAAATCAGTAGATGGTAGTCAAGATTTCGGGATAAAATAGCGCATCTACTTAGCATTGTAATTTATAATATTGTGAATTATTCTATGCAATGTGATCTTTCGCAACTGTTTCCATACCGGCCGGGGTTGAACGATAAGTACGCGTGGGAAAAATGAAATTGTCAACTGAAAATGGTTAAAGCACTTTTATAAGTGAAAAGCGGATGAAAAGACATATAAGAATATCAATACAAACGGAAAGATTTTGATAAACGCGGTTAATTTGATTTGTGCTGGAAAATAGTCGAGTGACGTCACCACAGGGCCAAAAATGATTACAGTTTATATATTCGTTTTAGTTTCTGGCCATTTTCTTATTAATTCGTAATCAGTCAACCTGCCAGAAAGAGTTATTTAATTCGACAAATGAGAATATCTGTGGGTAAATTCACCTACAGATGGCGAAATTAAACTTGAGTTTTATTAGCCTTAACGGTAGTGTCTTCCGGAATCGAACACGATCGAACGGCGGAAGAAAAGCGCGCCTTCATGTCAGCTTGAATCAACGTGACTTAACGGCGGTAATTGTTGATGGATTAAAAATTCTATTATCGATCTAAGCGACCACAGTCGAATTTTGAAAAGTTTAGTTTGAAATATGGTGATAAAACGTCATACAGTTAGATAATTAAGCCGATTCGGGACGGTCTAAGCAATCATTTCCGTCCGTAACTGATCTGATGCCCCCTTGGTGCACACCAGGATAGTGAACAACCACATCGCCATCACAACTTGCAGTTTATCTTGATCAGTAGAAGAAAGGTTAGCTGGCACTACCGGGTCATTTAACTTCCATAACTCCAATTTTAAAATCCTGATTTAAACTCGACTTACCGTTTACAGTCACCAAGCCGGAAGATTATACACCTCAAATAAAGAGACGTTGGCTTAAGTGCGTCTTGCTTGGATTAATGCCAGTTAACATCTTTAGTTTTGTCGGTAAGTAAACTGATTAATTAATTTTTGTCTGTTCAGAAGCCATGAATAACCTATACAATTTAGCCTTATCAACAGAAACTGTTGCTAACGTCCCTAAAGAACGCGCTTTATGAATTACCGGGATGTTACTATGAAAGCCACACGTTTTATCCCATTATTACCTTGAATCGTGCGTCGAGCTTTAAATTTTGATCACTTCATACGGTATCAGTCTTAAGAGAAACTGGTTTGCTATCTGCGTCCTGGGCGTGTGACACGCGCTGTGCGCAGGGCAGAATCGATTGTAAAATGTCAAAAAAGCGAGTGGTCTCTTTGTGGCACGTGGGAGAGGAGGGCCAAAATAATCGGTAACGACAGGTCGCTATGGACGTCCCGTATGAAATCGCATTTTTTTCAAAAAGGCACCAGCAGTAATGGGGATCTCTTACCTGCTATTGCCATTAGATAACGTACATTATTAATCAACGAAGACAAAATAACAAAAAAAATCATCTTTGATTCCAATCCCAAGAAGACAGTTTTTGATATCACGGCTTTATATGCATGACCCAGCTCGCCGAGGTTAGCTTTGCTATCAAAGCTAAAGCTTTTGTGTCCTGGTACAAGAAGCTTCGCCTAAAAAAATCGGTTTTGGTTGAATATTTAAGGAAATTTTTCTCGGTTGCATGCCACGGCATATTGAACTTAATTTTAATATGAAAACCTCTTTTGTTTTGTGTCTTGGCTGACAACAGGTTGTTAAGACTTGAAAGAAGATCAAAGGCCTGCTTGAAATATACTTTGAAACTCTATTAAGATATAAAGAAAGAATTGCAAAGGATTAAATACCCCAAGGAGTGCAGCAAAATGAATTTTTTTTGCAAGTGGTGAGCCATGGACAAAATTGATAGTGACATAATTGGGATTATTGAGAACCGAATATTGTGCCACAGTTTTGGGTAACCACCTGTAAATGTTAAATATTTGGGGTCTGGTTGGCGCCATAAACAATAGACAAAACAAGAGTTTGACCTAAAGCCCCTTCTTTGCCTAAATCCTCAATAAGTATTTAATAAATACGCTGTGAACTCTGATTCGTTAAGATCTGTTGGAACGTGACATTACCGAAGAGAAGCGGGTACGGGGTGCGTTTGTTGGCTGGAGAGCAGCGGCGAGAATTAAGAACCCACATCGACAATTAAGTCGCTTTCTTTCTGTTCCTATCCTCAGGGTGTTACTTATTTTAACCCGACTGAACAGCCACATTTGTCCTTAACCCTTACGCTGCGAACTCTGATTCGTTAAGATCTGTTCGAACGTGACATTACCGAAGAGAAGCGGGTACGGGGTGCGTTTGTTGGCTGGAAAGGAGCGAGAATTAAAGACCCACATCGATAATTAGGTCGCTTTCTTTCTGTTCCTACCCTCAGGGTGTCACTTATTTCAACCCGCGGACATGGTTTTGTCACGGGGAGTAGACTGAGTGGTGGTCTCTTTGTTTTCAGCTTGGGATAGCAGAGCGCGAGCGCGCGCGGAAATGCTCCTCGCCGGAGGCGATTTTCGCGCGCGTGTTTCGCTTGCTCTGTGCTTTCCAACTACCCGTAGTCTACATAAAGAGTCACTGACTTCAGTAGCAACCGTAGAATTCATCTGCATTCCGTTTTTGCCTCATCAGTGTCTAACCAACGAAGAGGAAATACTTTCTTTGTTGAAATCGGATCTGGTTTTCCAGTAACGTTTCGAATGACGCTGTATAAGCTCAAAATGTTTGGGAGTATATCTCATCGTAATTACAGGTGCAAGGTTTTATTCATTTTGCCGCTGGTAAAATGGGTTGGTCATGTCAACTGTTACCAGTCCCCAGGACACATCTCGGGATTGTTTATGTTTGCTTTGTTTTGGCGAGGATACAGAAAGGGTTAATTTCAGTTCCAACCTGGGGATGTAAATAAAGAATTAATTCCTTTTCACAGGTACAAAATAGAAACGTCTCCTCATCAAAGTAACAAGGGTTGGAGATTTGTTTTTTCTCAGTCCTTTTGTGTTTAACTCCGAGATCATTTCTCTTTCAAGTTCCTCTATTTTCGATATGCTGTAGCAAACATTTTGACTACTTCCAACCTGAAGAAACTCTCCGTTCCTTTTCACGTCACTTGTAAGGTATCGCTTATTCCGGCGCTGTTGTTCATAACAACGTGTGTAGTCGGAGTAGCCCTGAGAGGTTTTCTTCATACAACACACTGACGACGCCCCAGGCAAGAGACAAACAGAAGCCACAACAAAAAATATATAATTGTTGTAGTGGCAGTTGGCCACCAGGGTACTCCCATGAAACTCTTATAGAAGAGCTTCCCTGCTGTCGCATACCATTAATTTGGAGGAGCTGGCTCCCGTAACCTCTCCCCATTGCCTTTCAATTCCTTTACGTGCTTTTCAATCACCTGTTCCATATCCTCATTATCATTCACTACTGGTATTTGCTTTCATTCCACCTGTTCTCGTAATTAGCTGTCATTTTTTTTTTTTGCTTTCTTCTACCACTTCTTGAAGAAGTCGTAGAGGAAGTCATTCATTTTGGCTTGATCGATAAACCGTAGGTCCAGTCTCACAGCTTGTTCCTAATAA
Organism: Pavona decussata; assembly: GCF_977016875.1. Taxonomy (NCBI): domain Eukaryota; kingdom Metazoa; phylum Cnidaria; class Anthozoa; order Scleractinia; family Agariciidae; genus Pavona; species Pavona decussata. The sequence continues at coordinate 361,146 of NW_028145546.1, forward strand.
TCTGTGGGACATTAAAGAACCCACACACTGTTCGGAAAGAGTAGGGGGCGTAGTCCCCGGTATTGTGGCCTATCCCTATCTCTGATTTCATCTGTCTTTCCATTCATGGGTGGGTGGCTGGGTGAGATCAATATATGGACTTATGGCTGCTGCCAGTGGAGCCTTTGCATGCCAACGTCCGATCTCACCCTACATCGCCACCATGATGACTATGTGATATGTACGGTATATAAATGCATTACCATTTTAATGTATTGTCCTATGGAGGGTGCTCACGGCGACCATGTTGGAGAAGGCCAACAATAAAAGATATTTGCATAAAAATAAAATTTATCTCCCAAAGGAAAATCATTGTTTCGCTCCTCCAATATGGCCGCCGTGAACACACTATTGTTTCACTGGTCTCATTTTTGGAGCGAAACTTTTTAGGCAATTCACTATAACGTCGTGCAACGACAGAAATAATACATTGTCCTAGGAATGGCTTAAATGGTGCCGCTCGCAGTCAAGGCTAGGTATTTTTTTTACCATTATTATTTGCTGTCACAAGCTAGCGAAATAGTTATCCTGTAGGTACGGCGCTGCAGCGCACGTGAAAGCAAGCATTTCCAAGGAAAGCTTTAAAAAAATGTCATAACTTCTCTTTCAATGGAATACCTTAAGGGGAGTTCATTCTAGCGAGAGGTACAGGACTTGGGTACGTAGTGAAAGACCTCAGTGCTCTCCACTGTATTTTCATTTTGGCTTTAAATTCTGCCCTCAGAGCTCGAGAGCACCACAAAGGGCTTCGTCTTTCAGCGGGGTGCCCAACGTGAATAATAGCAGTATTTATACTGGCAGGTTGTTCGAAAGCCGATTAACGCTAATCCGGGGTTATGGGCTCCTGCGCTAATCTACGATTAAAAGTTAATCGAGGTTTTAATCTCGCTCTTTAAAAGTGATTTCAAAGCCTAATTTTAAGCTAAAGGTAAAGAAAAGTCTTGCTCAAAACTGAGGGCCAAAACTCTTTTGGAAGAATCTTTATTAATTAGTTATTAAACTCGAATCGAAGTTCACGTTAATCCAGGATTAGCTTAATCGGGCTTCGAACAACTGAACCAAGATGTGTTTGTCGTCCAGATCGATCGCACTCATTACACGACCGTAACTTCGGGACACCCTAATGAAAACGAATCCTGATTACTGGAAGCAGTTCTGGATAAGCCATAAGACGCAATTAAACTAACCCAACAAGAGGTACGAAACTCAACATTGGTGAACTGACAGACGTCGTTGGCCCCGTTGGGAAAGAAGACAAGCGACAATTCTAGTAGAAATGCCGCACATACGCATCACTATTTTGTATTTATTGTGTTTTCGATGTGACCTCTTTATGTAAGCCCGATGGTTTCTCGAGGTCTCCTCACCATATCTTTATTGCTACTTTTGTTTTAGATTATTATGTTTTACGGTAAACAAATAAAGAAAAGAAAAAAGATTAAAGGGGAGAGGGGCAAATGAGCAAACTTCTTAAATTGTAAATTGAAGATAAAGACTCTCAGTCCCATTTTGATAGTCCCCGCTTCAGTCTTTAACATAAACATGGCCATTTATCCGAGTAACAAAACGGGGATAAGGAAAAAAAGATGACTAAAACATTGGCGACGGAAGCCACCGCCCCCCCCCCCCCCCCCCAAAAAAAAAAAAATTACAATAATAAAAATCGCTCGATCATCACTCATCTCCTCGCAATGTCGGAAACGTTCCCGGTTGCAAAGGTAACAATAACGCACACGATTTCGGCGTTCAAGCGATTTAACCGTAAGCTTCGGTGGGCCTTCTGAGAACTTGATGGCGTTTTCTGGTAGCTGGAAGTTCAGCACTTTAACAGTGAGCCGAACATCAAGAGTTTAGATGCAAAAGACCGCGTAACCGAAGATGCAACTACAACAACAATAGCTAACTACATTCAACGTAATTCTAGCCGTTCGCAATCAGTGAAGCGATGTATTGAGACTGATACTACTGTTTACTGTGCAGCACATCCTCGTTAAAATTAAGCCGGGTGTTTATGGAATAATAATCAGTAATGATGGATAATCACCCCATAGCCACGCAGGTTATAATATCAGTACACAACCTAGTCCCGCACAGGAAGTTCTTTAGATTTTGGCGCAAATATATAAAGCTTTTCATTCAACAAATTTTTTTTTTCGTCTCAGTACATGCTGAAATCGCGCATTCCCCGCCGGTAATGACTTTTGCACGCGATAAGCAATATCCAAGAAAGTTTGCCATTCTACATTAACTCGGAAATTGTTGTCAACAACGAAAATTGCACCTGTCTCCGTTAATTTGTAAAACCATATATATTCGCATTTTTTTACGCAAATTACGAGTGTTAATTAAGTTGCAATCGTTTCGGCAAATTTCCATTTGAGAAAAATAGTGCTTGTGAGATATTTGTTCCGAATATTTTATCATTTCTGTACTACGGAAAAAATTCTATGCTGCTCTGAGCCACGTAAACTCCGAAAAAATAACATTCCATTTGATATTCTTAAGGTTTGTTTCGTGTTTTGTGTATTTTTTATTTCTGGCAACCGGAAATGTTATATAAAAAAAAGTGTAAACTTCCTTGCTTGAAATTAGGGTAACAAAGATATACACTCTTATGGATGAAAGCAACATGGGGATAAAAATGAATTTGCCTCATGACAAGATTCAAATGAAGACATGAATTTATGGTATAACGGCACGCGTCTCCGAAATGTCCTCTTAGAATAATTTATTCTTTGAAAAAAAATTACGGCGTTTGCCAAACCTTTTAATAAAACCAGTCAAGAAATATGGTGCAACCAAAAAAGTATATAGTATACAACAAGTAGCTTGCCTCAAATATTTAGTACACAGTGCACTAATTTGCCGCAGGCATTTACGGGTAGTCATTCATTTGCAGCCACAATAAACGAAAGTGCTACAGTTTAATTAAAAGCTTGATATTGCAAAAGTTCGGATACCGAGTAAAGAAAAGAAAACTAAGCAGTCAAACAACCCTAAAGTTGCCGTTAATACTGTATTTTTTTTAAAGCATATCTCGCCATCGATAAATAATTCATCTTTAATCGAGCCTATAATGCCTTACATCAATAAAAGTTAACAATCCCACGTTGTAGAATATCCCCATTGAGAAGTGTGTTTTTTTTTAGTTTTAATTTGTTATTGGTAGCTTTGACTTTGACATTAAAAAATAGAAGAGTTTTTTGTAGGGAACCCAGAGTCTTTATCCATGATTAAAATATGTGGCTGAGTTTCGTGATTAGTTAGCTACGATAGTTAAACCTAATGGCATATTTTAGAGATTAGTTATTCAGCTAACTCGAAGGCAATTTGAAGAAAAACAACAAATGTACCTAGCTAGTCGTTACTAAGTGCGTAAATTGATATCAGACAACACAGGAAAACTTACCCGAAGAGCCTGAATATGAGGAAATTTTTGTTGTTACTTACAACCTGCTCGGCAATAAAACTCGATCATGAAGTTCTATCAAGCCGCTATAAATTTATTCGCCTTTAAATAGCTCGGTAATCAATCATGCACATTTCAACTGTAAAATATTAATTAGCTTTCCAGCGAGGAACGTCAAACCTGAATTGCGGTAATTTGAATTAATTTTGTGCCCATGTTTGTTGGTTGTTTTTTCTGATGGCTGTCAAGTGAAAACTGTTGTACTATTGTGCTGTCGGCAAAATGCTCAGTTGGGGAGTGGAGACTGTTTGAAAGGTTAGCAAGCTTATATAGCTTCAGTTGTTCACTACAGCACGGGAATACGATCGATTTGAACAAGAAAAACAGCCATTTTGTTTACATGTAAT